>NC_056731.1:918118119-918275619 GCF_019279795.1 Protopterus annectens | reverse complement strand
AGGACGTGCTGGAGGGATAGATTCATCACCCAAAGACTCCTATGCTGTGGATAAAATCCCGTATATGTGAGGCAGAGCACTGGCTGGCCTTGTTCAAGAGAAATCTTGACCAATGGATGGGAGATCGCAGATATACCCCAGGGATTACCTCAGTGTCACTGCTCAACAGAGGCACAGCAAAATAATGGGTATAGTTCCCCATACTAAAGGGGTGGCGTAAGCCAAAACTATGGGCTAGGCTTATAAATGCCCTTGGGCAGATAGCCTAGTATGAACCTATGAACCTATGAACCTATATATATATGTATATGTATATATATATATATATATATATATATATATATATATATATATATATATGTATATATATGTATATATATATATATATATATATATATATGTGTATGTATATATATATATGTATATATATATGTATATGTATATATATGTATATATATATATATATGTATATGTATATATATGTATATGTATATATATATATATATATATATATATATATGTATATGTATATATATATATTCCTCCTTTCTAAGCTAGTATAGTCCAGTTTTCAAGTTGGAGCTGAATTCAGGGCTGTGTTGCAAATCTCTGTGTTTTCTCATACCTTACTTGGATAGAAGGAAGTTCTCTGTTCACCTGTGAGAGAGGGGAGCTTTGAGCAGCCTATCTGTCCCTGGAGGAGTGGTTTCAGCCCATTTTGGGCTAAGTTGCATCTCTTTCATTTCCCTGCTGTAAATTCTGTATTTGCCCGGTTTTGCACGCCAGGCAGCGCTGGTTTGTAGAGTAAAACTATTCCCGGCTCCACAAAGTCTCCTCTTCAATTTTTCCCTTGGAACTAGACAAACTTTCAACTTAAGCACTTAAGCCATTCATTTCTCAGCCCGGCACTTGCTCAAAACTTATAGCAAGCACTTATAAACCCTAGCACTAGACCCTTCTGTACTGAACAGAAGGACAAGGCTCTCTATTCGACCTTACCAGCCATCCAGTAAAACAGTTCGCTGTACCTATCCAGGCATGTCCAAAGGGCAGTTTCAAGTGTACTCTCAAGTGCAAGTGGTGAATCTGGGCATTTTGAGGCAATGTTACTACTGCCTCATGTACATCGACAACCCCCTCCTCCTACCACCAAACACTAATACATGCGAGAGATGCTATTAATGAGCCAAACTAGAGGCTAAGCTCTCTCAACCCAAGACTTCATCAGACAGTCAAGAGGAGAAGGGAAATACTTTCATCACACCACCAGTCTCACATAGACCCATTAAAGCAGCACTGGCAAAAAACACACACAAATACATGAAAACATACTCGGAGGCTTTAAATAAAAATCTGCAAAACCAACAGAGACCTCCAAAGCAAACATCCAAGCAACCTCCACCCCCAAGCACAAACCATGAAATACATACTTCACAAAACCAGTGTGCCATGCAATCACAGCCCTTAAGGCAAAATAGCATACCAAACATACTAGTAATAGGTGAATTTATAGTCGGGCACACTGACGTCCCACTCACTAGGCTGAATAAGGACAAGGTTACTGTTAGCTGCCTGTTGGGTGCTAGGATCCGCCACATAACACAAGCACTCGGGTCACTCCAAAACAAGTACAAATATGACTCTATCATTGTCCATGTTGGTGTGAATGACCTGAGCCATATCTCCCTGGACTACATGAAGAGACATGGAAGAGCTCTCTGATCACGTAGCCCAGGCCGGTATTACCCTGACCCTGAGTAGCATCCTGCCCTCACCAAGAATGATACCACGGTATAAAGAAAAAATTCTCGATTTCAACAATTTGCTAAGTTTCTGGTGTCATTCAGATGGGATCCAGTGTCTGTTTGCCTCGGATGACATGCTCTCCAAGCCACGCTGCTTCGCTATAGATGGCTTGCACCTGTCACACTTAGGCTTTCGAATACTGGCCAAAGCTCTTGCCACCCCCATAGTGCCTTTTTTAGGCAAGGCTCAAAAGACAAACCCACCGCCGTAAATAGCACAAGTAACAAAAAACTGAGGGTAATGCTACTCAATGCCAGAAGTCTAAACCTCAAAATGCATGCACTTGAGGCACTCCTCAGTATGGAGAAAATCGATATATGTGCAGTAACAGAAACCTGGTTTAAGGCTCCAGAGAGTACCCCAGCACTACCAGGCTACAACTCATACCATACATTTCGGCCACAGATCCCAAACCAAAATACAAATGGCGGGGGCTTATCCATATTCATCAAGGATGCCCACACCTCCAGGTTAGTGGCACAGCACGATGCTTCAGAGATCATCCACATGCAACTAACAATGGGCAAAACTGAAATTCAAATTGTAGCTTGCTACAGATCACTCACCATGTCCCAGGATCCCCATTCCGTGTTTCTGGAAACACTGGGAAACATTAAGGTCCTACCAAACACCCTAATATTGGGTGATTTCAATTACCCAAACATTAACTGGGAGAACTACTCAAGTACTAACTCCCTTGCCCAACATTTCCTAGAATTTATAAACACAAACGCCCTCGTTCAACTGGTCAACACTCCCACCAGACGTGACAACATATTGGACCTGGTCATCACCAACATGGGCGACCGGTGTTCCACACCGGCGGTCAACCCCTCTCTGGTTAGATCTGACCATAAACAAATCACTTTGGATATCCACATTCTGCCCCCACCCCTGAACAAGAAAACTACTGTGAAAAACTTTTCAAAAGCAAACTTCACGTTACTTAAGACCGAGGTGGAAAGTTTCAAAGCCCCCATGCTGAAGGATAACGCTGTCCTAGCTGCAAAATCCTTTACTAATGCATTCTATGGGCACCTACAAGAATCCATGGATCATGCCATCCCAAACAAAACCAAGACTAACTCCTCCAATAAAAGGAAACCAGTCTGCTGGACTCCTGCCATAAACAAGCTATACAATAGAAGGAGGAAACTAGTACAGAAAAGAGTAAAATCCCAAGAAGGGAAGACATCCCTGATCAGTATCAGCAAAAAACTATGATCCCTCATAAAATCATCCAAGGCAAGCTTTGAAAGAAAAATTGCCAAGGACTGCAAAGATAACCACAAGGCATTCTTTAGCTGTGTCAAGAATCTAAGCGGCAATGATCAGATCTGCTCAGAGTTAGTGCAGAACGGCACAAAATACACTGAACCGACTGATATCGCCAACATCCTGGCAGACAGGTTCAACGCAAACTTCATCCCCCTCTCACTTCCAAAAGGGCCCATAACCATACCAGAAGAATGTAGAGTCCCTGAAATCACAGACACTCTGGTTAAAACAGCCCTCTCCAAAGCCAAAAACACAGCATCGATTGGACTGGACAGTGTCCCAGGTTGCGTCCTACCAGAGCTCAAAGACTAACCCCTCACCTAAACACACTGCTCAAACTCAGCCTCTCCATAGGCTACGTACCCATAGAGTGAGGCACAGCAGTGGTTATTCTGCTCCACAAAGGTTGAGCCACAACAGACCCCGGGAACTGTCGCTCTATATGCCTGACTAGCTTGATCTGCAAGGCTATGGAGCGCATCATCATGGAACTCATTAACAGAGACATTGGGAACCTCCAAACACTGGACACTACCCAGTTTGGCTTTGTTCAGGGCAGATCATGACTCCTAAACCTGGTGGACTTCTTTATGACAGTTACCAAGGCTGTAGACGAGGGAAAGGTGATACACAGCCTACCTAGACCTTGCTAAGGCCTTCGACACCATTCCCCATTCTGGTATTATAGACGATTTCCATTCCTTCTGCATGCCTTGCTTAGGTCCAGACCACGACGTCTCGGCCTGTCGTTTTTGTGCTAGATTCAACAAATGCACTATTAAGCGTCGGGCGGAGTTCGCCCAACACTATTTTGGTAAAAGGTTTAATTACATTATGTCGTTGGATACTCCGACTCCAGTTTTGAGTAAAATACACAAAGATAAGGGCCGACATACGAGGTCCGCGACTTCTACCGACACCACGCTAAAGCCGGCTACAGGTGCTCTGGTTCTCAGCGAGGTGCCTACGCAGCCCCTGAGTACCGATGACGCTTCTTTAGCGGTGTCTTTTGTGCCCGAGGTCGCAGGCTCGCCCCACCGACTACAGATACTGACGCCACTCTTGGCGGGGAAACTCAGAGCTTAGACAGGCCTGCCACCTCTCAAGGTGTCTTCAGGCCTTCCTCTTTTTCCATTAAGGCTTTCACAAAATCTAAAGCAGCCATGAAAACTAAAAGACAAGCTCCACAGAGCCCCTCTCAAGGCCCCATGCCTAAAAAACAGATGCTCAAAATGGCTGAGGATTTGATTACTCTTATCAGGGGTTCTCAACCCCCCTCGGACAAAAGGCCCAGATTGGAGGAAGACTACCCTTCCTCAGACCAAGCCTCTATTACCTCAGAACATTCTGAGGAACAGGAATATTCATATTCCCCTTTTGAAGATTCTGATGCTGAGGAGTCCATTCCCTCACCCCCCCCCCCCGAGGACTATTCTTTTGGGGAAACCTTACATACTTTGAGGGAACACTTTCACTGGGAAGGTCAAGATTACTCAGATTCCAAGAAAAGGCTCAGGGATTTTCTCTTGCTTCCTCAGCGCAGGCCTCTGGCTATCCCTCTTATCTTGGATCTATTAGATGATGTGTATACAGAAGCCAGCCTCAACCCAGATTCTTTACCTCCAGCTCCTGTTAAACCTGACTGGTATACCTTCTCTTTATAGTGCGCTTATTGAATCTAGCACAAGAGCGACACCCAACAACGTCGTGCTCAGGCCCTAAACAAGGAATACACAAAGTATGATAGTCTCTATGCGGTATCTGTTTCCCACAAGAAATGCAATTATTCACTTTTTCTGACATCCGGTAAATCACTGAGGCAAGAAAAAACTAAAATATTCCCCAACGGGGTACTTAGCCAACTTTGAACTCGGTCTGAAACTTCGAAATCGAAAAATCTCAGAACGCCAACCGGCACTTGCAATGCTGCTTCTGCATCGACCATGCGGCAAAAGACTGAGGATATGACGCCGGTCATGCGCATTTGTACCTGACGCCCTGATGTCAGTCAAATGCCTTTGACCGACGTCAGCCTTATACTTTGATATTCGGGCCGACCGAGGACAGCGGACTACCCTAGTGTAAGGACTGCAGCAATGTGGATCTTCGAACATCTACATTTATGGTAGGTACAAAACTGTACTTTCCTGATTCACACCAATTCCTATACAAAAGCCATGCTGCTGATCCAGAAACTGTTTCACAGGGTCCCAAGGGAATTAAGGCCTCTACTGCCAAAAATCCATTACCTTCAGAGAGAGATTGCAGAGCTTTAGAAAGGTGGGGGAAAAAGGTATACACCTTGGCCACTTTAACCATGAGGGCATTAAACTGTCAGTTCCATATGTTAAAGTATCAACAGTTTTTGTTATCACAGTTGAAAAGCAAAATGACACAATCTGAGCAACCAGATGTAAAGGAGTTGCAGGATTTGTTGCATAGTGCAGAGCAAGTGGGTAAACATACCTTGCAATGTGGTTTTGATGCTTTAGAGGCCTCATGTAGAGCTGCTGTTACAGGGTCTGTCATATGTAGACATGCTTGGCTCAAAGAGCAAACCTTACCAGATCATGTCAAAGCTAAATTACTAGATGCACCTCTTTAAAAAGATGTATTGTTTGGTGTTAAAGCTGAGGAGGTACTAAAGAAAATGGAGGAAAAGGCAAGATCAATGCAAACAGTGAAAGATTTCCTACAGGTACAACCTCCACATTTCAGCAGAAACTGGCCTTCAAAAAATTGGTCCTTTCCAGCCACGGACAGACCTCAAAGAGGTAGATACAGGCGCCTGAGGGGTAGAGGGCAATCTCAAGGATCATTTAGAGCCAGACAATGGCAAGCACCTACACCAAGAGGTGGAGAAGATAGATCACAGTCTTTCAGAAAGCCGACACAATGACTTTCCCCTCTGCATGCCAAGCAAAGTTTTAATGGCAGCACCTTTAGGTGGAAAACTGGCTTTATTTTAAAAAAATTAGCATATTGTGATAAAAGACAAATGGATTTTGGACATTATAGACAGAGAGGCTACAGATTCCACTTTCACACCCTTCCAAAAATGAGAGGCATGCCAAACCTGCCACAAAATCAAAGGGCAGAGGCACAAAAACAAATTTCAGCTCTCATGGACATGAAAGTTATTCAAGAGGTACCTGCAAAAGAACAGGGTCAAGGTTTTTATTCCAGACTATTCCTGGTACCAAGGAAGGACAAAGATTGGAGACCTATTCTCGACCTATCCATCCTAAACACATATTTACTCGTACCAAAATTCAAGATGCTCACATTACAGCAGCTTCTTCCCATGCTGGGCAAGGATTCTTGGCTGGTAACATTGGACCTCAAGGAGGCATACCTGCATGTCCCTATCAGACAAGATTGCAGAAGATACCTCAGATTTCTTGCAGGTTCAACCCATTATCAATTCTCTGCATTGCCCTTTGGCTTATCTACTGCGCCCAGAGTGTTCACGAAATGCCTGGCATCAGTAATTGCCTTCTGCAGACTTCAAGGGATACAAATATACCCATATCTGGACGACTGCCTGATCCAAGCAGACAGCAAGCACATACTTCTGAAACACCTGGCGTTTGTAATAAAGTTGTTGAACTTTCTGGGATACACAGTCAACAAAAAGAAATGAAAACCAATACCCTCTCAAACAATAATTTTCCTGGGTGCCAGCTTGAATACAAACACCAAGATGGCCTACCTCACGCCAGAGAAGCCAGGGCAACTATCTCAATACTTCAGAAAAATGGCAACCTTTACCAGGCTGACTGCAAGGAAAATCCTGCAGGCTCTGTGATTCATGTCATCTTGCATACTGCTGATACCATGTGCAAAGCTGCATATGAGGAAACTTCAATGGTACCTAAAAAACTTATGGTCTCAACACAGCCACAGTTTGGAAACAATTATACCACTCATTCCATTCTTCAAAAGGAATTTCTGTGGTGGGCTCAAGCATGCCAAAGGAACACAGGTCTCCCCTTCTGCATGCCTCAAGGAAATCAAATCATCACAACAGACGCCTCGGACTACGCCTGGGGGGGGCGCACATTTCAGATCAGTGCATTCAGGGCAAATGGTCCCAAAAGGAAAAGCACCTACACATCAAAAGGAAATGCTAGCAGTACAAAATGCTATTATGGCCTTCAAAGACCTACTGCATCCAGGCCAGCTATTGATAAGGACAGACAACACCACAGTGATGTGGTACATAAACAAACAGGGAGGAACTCATTCATACCCCCTGTGCAGATTAGCCATGTCCCTTTGGAACATGGCTCTGGAATTGCAAATCCAACTTCAAGCACAATTCCTGCCAGGGAAGGAAAACACGCTGGCAGACAACCTAAGCAGAAATATGACAGATCCTCACGAATGGAAGTTGCATCCTCAAGTTTTCGCAAAGATAATTCAGGCATGGGGACGGCCAGACATAGATCTCTTTGCTACCCACAAAAATTACCAACTGAAAAAATTTTGCTCAAGGACCTATCATCCACAGGCCTGGAAAGTGGACGCACTTTCCTTCAGTTGGACAACATTGACAGTCTATGCCTTTCCACCTCTTCCTCTGCTGCCCAAAGTTCTATTAAAAGCCAGAGCAGAGAGGCCAAAGATGATTCTCATTGCTCCAGACTGGCCAAGACAACACTGGTATCCACTCCTGAAGAGCCTGACGCATTCCCCACCATGGACCCTGCCTCTAGTGCCTCTTCTGTTGACCCAGCACAGTTTCACAACTCTTCACAGTCAACTGAAAACCCTCAATCTAGCCGCATGAAGGATTCCTTGATTTCCCAACAGAGACTCCTCTCCCAGGAGGTGTAGGATATCATCTTGGAGGCCAGAAGACCTTCTACTAGAAAAGCCTACTCCGACAAATGGAAACTGTTTTGTGCCTGGAATCAGAAAAAGGGCCAGAATCCTTGGGTACTAAATTTACCTCAAATATTACAGTACCTAGCTGAGATGTTAAACAGTGGACTTTCCTTCTCCTCCATCAAGATCCATGCTTCAGCCATTTCTGCACAATACAACACTGATCCTCCTTTATTCTCTCATCCTCTCTTAAGACAGTTCCTCAGAGGGGCTAAGAATATAAAACCCCCAAGGAAACCACCAGTACCTGCTTGGGACCTCAACTTCATTTTAGAAAAACTGACCCTGCTTCCATTTGAGCCAGCTGCTTCAACAGAACTACAATATTTGTCATGGAAAACAGCCTTCCTTCTGGCTATCACCTCAGCACGCAGGGTTTCGGAATTACAAGCCTCTCATGGCTGTGCAACCTTTCATCATTTTCCATCAGGACAGAGTTTCCTTACGAACCAACCCTTCCTTTATGCCAAAGGTAGTATCCAGTGTAGCCTTGAATCAGACTATCCACTTACCTAGCTTTTATCCTAACCCACAAAACAAAGGGGAAAGACTACTACATTCCTTGGACATTCACAGACAACTTTGTTATTATTTGGACAGAACAAAGCCATTCAGAAAATCAGAGCAACTCTGTGTCCTATGCTACAGGTGCTCAAGGAAAGGCGATTTCCAAACAGACAATCTCAAAATGGATAGCCCACTGCATACGCTTTTGTTACTCATTTCATGGAAAAACTGTACCTACAAGCATCAGATCTCACTCCACAAGGGCCACAGCTACCTCTGCAGCTTTCCTCAGGGGGGTTCCTACCAAGGATATTTTGGAAGCAGCTACGTGGGAGTTCTGTGCACACTTTTTCCAAACACGATCACCTTCCACTACACTCTAAATCTAGAGCGGGCTTTGCCACAGCAGTCTTGCAGGACATCCTTGCTCCTCCTAGTTCCACTTAGTGCCTGCCACCCCTTTTTAGCTTTGGGATTCTACCCATCTGTTATGACTGCAGCTGTATGCACGATGAACATAGTACAGTTTTGTACCTACCATAAATGTAGATAATCGAGTGCTAATACAGCTGCTGTCCAGGTTTCCCTCCCTCCATCCCCACTTGGGACAGGCCTTTTGACAAACACCTCCTCATACAACCTGATTGGGGTATTTTTTTATGGTGTATTTGCTGGCACACTACTGTTTTTCGATTATATTACATTGCATTATTACATAAGTTAATGTTTTCCCTTCCTTCTGAGGGCACCTGTCATCTGGGGCAAGAAAAACTGAAGAAAATGGCATCTGCTGGTTCTTTTATACCCCTGCCGCACTGACGTCAGGGAAGAAGCGACGACAACCAACGCCAGACCTAGACTTTAGAATTCGGCCGACCGAGGACCCGCCTGACGGCAGGATAACCTATCTGTTATGACTGCAGCTGTATTAGCACTCGAACATCTACATTTATGGTAGGTACAAAACTGTACTTTGCATACCGCCTACTCAGAGGTGATCTCTGCCTGACATACAAGGCCATGTCCAACCCAGAATTGATGGACATGTTCCACCTAAAGAAAACCTTATCCCCCTGAGCCAGACGCTCTAGGGATCTAAACCTCACCAGAACAATAAATAGGACGTGCTGGAGGGATAGGTTCCTGTCCCAGAGACTTTCCATGCTTTAGAACAAGATCCCAATCTACATTAGGCAGAGCTCCTCGCTAACACTCTTCAAAAGAAACCTTGACGAGTGGATGGGAAACCATGTTTACCTCGGGGATCATTTCAGTGGCTCTGCTGGGCAGAGGCACAGGGAACTAATCTAAGGGGGTGGCGAAAGCCAACACATTGTGGCTAGGCTTACAAATGCCTTCAGGCAGATAGCCTCGTACCTACCTATGAACATAATCAGAATGACTACTGTGACTGTATTTACCCAAAATGAAAATGACCTTACAGATACTGACAAAACAGAATATTTCTAAGAAGTATAGGGTGCAAATAACAGTGTTACAGGAGATTCATTTGGATAGAACTAAAAATGTGAACAGTGGATTTCAGGCTGGATATTCAACAATATCTGTGACTGAGGAAAAAAATTAGTAATATTGATTGCAAGAGAGACCCCATTATTGATGGAACAGGGGAGAAAAGAGAAGAATGATAGATTTTTGTTAGTAAGGGGTTATTGATTTGGTGAGGAGGATTATGCTGGGATGCATTTATGTTCCAACTAGAGCCACTGTTATGGAGCCCAAGATAATTATGGGAAAAATAAGCTTTCAAAAGAAATGTTTGTGGGATGGACTGGAACATCTACAAAAGCAAGAGTATATCAGGAGCACCTAGAAGGGAAATTATAACAGTAGGCAAGAACTTTCAAAATGGCTGCAAACTGATGCAACAGTTTGATTTCAGCTTTCCTAGTCTGAAAACAGAAACTGGGGGGGGGGGGGTGACCAGTGTAATTGTAAGTATGGGTAACATTCAGGTACTATCTAGCAAGTACACTGGATGTCAGCAAAGAAGAAATTTTGGAGAACCAGAAAAGTCGAAGAGAAAACATTGGGTGGGAAGAGTCCTGCAACTGTTCAGCAAAAAACAGATCTGATGTTGTCGACTTAGAATAGGGACTTAGATCTGACCTTCATATCCGGCTCGGCCACATTCTCCAGACTTGGATCTGAGACTCAAGCTCCTCCCTCTTAACTGTAATGCACTACATCCGCCCAAGCACCTCAGATCTAGTTTGCCGCTTCAGCATCCAGACCCAGATCTCTGTGCTGTCAAGTGATTCTTTCCTTTCTCAGGAAAGTCAGGATAGTTTTTCAATGGAGTTTAGTAGTAAGTCCTCCCGCTTTTAGTTTGTGTGCATTTTTCTCCTGTCCTTCCTGTAAAAAAAAAAAAAAAAGTTAAAGTTAGTTGTAGTTGTTATGTTTTACATTTAGCTGTTTATTAACTGTCCGTTGGTTTTTAGTGGGCTTTGGCTGTTGTCATGTCTGACAGACCTTCTCCTGGCTTCAAGGGTTGCACTCCTTGTGGACATAAAATCCCCAATCAGGATGCCCACAAGAAGTGTGTGTACTGCTTAGGTGCAGACCATTTGAAGCATAATATCCAGAGGCTACTACATTCCCTTTTCCCTTCTTCTTGCAAATTCCAAGTCTTTGCTTCATTTAATCCTCTGACTGTAGCTGAGAAATGTAATCAGTTGATTCTGAGGGTTGGTCTTCCATCGTCGGCTACTGAGGCTCAGACCCCCTCCTTGGCTTCCACTTTGTCATCTTCTACTAAAGAAGCAAGAAAGAGGTGTTTCCATGAGAGATCCTCTAGAGCCCAAAGCCAAGTCAAGGAAAAATTCGGATCCAACCCTCTCAGATCCAATGAAAGTGTCTATCCCCTCTGATCCACCAGCTTTCTCAGAACCAGAGGATATTATATCTTTATCACCTCATCCACTGTTTGCTCTGGTATCTGATCCAGTGGCTCGGATCAGAGAGCTTTGAGCAAATCCCCAGCTCACTCAGTTAAATCCAAGCACTCCCACCCCCCCGTTGTCTGCTTCATCCAGATTCACTAGAAGCTGGTCCGAGGCAGACATGAACAGGATGAGATTCCTCAAGGCCCAGATCCAGATGGGGGTAGTCTTGGTTCTGTCCCCTTTCGGATCTGTGAACTACCCAGGCCATACCATCAGGATTCTTTCTCCAATCCGGCCTTCGGTTTTGGAGTTGCAGGATTTGGGACTCCCGTGTGTGTCAGGTTCAGTGCAGGGGAAGCTTCCTTTCTTGACACTGATATTACCCTTGATTAGCCCTGTTCTGATTCTCTCGAAGCAGAGCGAATCTTGGAGCCGAGGTGTCAGTGCTGGTCCAGGGGACTGGGGTCACTTCATCTTTGTCAGAGCCATCTCTTCCCTTAGACACCTTGGCACCTGACAGCTCTGGTCCGATCCCTTCTGGAGGCCGTGGATCTGGTGCGGGTCCTAGCAGTTTTTCCCCCCTGTGGCTTCGGCTTTAGGGGAGATGGAGAAGACCTCTACCAGTCAGTCATTCAGGTAGTGGAGAGGGTTTTCTTCCGAGTTGGAGATCAGTCACCACATGTCCCGCAATCCACCCCTGTCAGGTCGGGACCTTGAGCCCATTCATCCTGCCCTGAGTCAACCCATCCCGAGCGGCCTCCAGGATCTCCCTGCCCAGGACGGATCACATTCTTCTGACACCTCCCCAGAGTACCCCACTGAGCAAGTCCCCTGGAAAAAGACCTTGAAAAGGAGATATGTTGACTCCCAGTTGGAGTCCTTAACCAAAGACACTGACTTCAGTGAGGGGGAAGGATCAGGTACCCACCTGAGGAAGTCTCCTTCGGAGACTTTTAGAAATCTTAAAGCAAAAAGGTGGGTAGTCTGACCAACCTCCTGCTTCTGAGGAGTCCGTGCTCTTGGAGGCATTTGGGGTGGGCTTATCTATGACCTGGTTGTTCCCCCCCCTCCCCCCATCAGACTGCCTTTTTGATTTCGTTTCCTGCTGGGCATAGAAGGAACCAGACACCATCAAGCTCATCCCCAACCTGATGGGTTCCTGGTACGTCTGGCAGATAGAAAGCATTGGAGCAAAGGTCCCGTAGTTGATGCCATTGTGGCAGTGGCAGCCACTAAGAATGAACTGGCAGAAGAGACTACCAATGTCCATCTGCCTAACAAAGAGCCTAGGGCATTGGACTGTATTGAAAAGCACATTTACGGTTCAGCCACCTTTGCACTGAGGTAGTTATATTCCCTACCTCACATTACTTGGCTGTAGAGAGATCTGATCAGGGAGCTTTCAGCCTCTTGAGTCCATGCCTCCGGAGGAATTTAAGAAAATTTCTCCAAAGCTGACCACTCTCTTCCATCACCAACTCCTCGATGAGGTTAATCTGCCATACAATGGAAGGTACCTCACGAACGGCCTGTTCTGGATTTTCCGTAGGGAGGCATTCCTGGATGAAGCTGTGTGATTTTGAGAAACCCTTTAAGGCATCCTTTGTGAACGCCCCCTACGATGGCTGTTCACTGTTTGGGCTGTCTGAGATGATCTCACCTGCAGTGAAAAGGTTGGGAAGACCCTTTCTGCTGTATGAATCAAATTTTCTATGCCTCAGAGGTCCTTCTCCAAGAACCAACGCAGAGGCAAGAACATTTTTTTTTCATAAATCGCAAGGGCCTTTCCAGGACCTGTGTGGAGAACCCTCCTGTAGAGGCAGAGGGGGAGGGTTTAATAGTAGGTGCCGCCCTAGAGCCAGAGGGGGCCCGCAAAACCAGGGCTTCAGAGACATCTTTTCCTACAAGCCCCGTCAGTGCTGCTGAAGCACTGCCAGACTGTCCTTCCCTGAAGGCAATTGGGGGTCGAAGCACTTTGCACTCAGAAACCTGGACCACTTGATTCCAAACTTCTGGGTGCTATGCATAATATCCAGAGGCTACAACATTCCCTTTTCCCTTCTTCCTCCAAATTCCAAGAACCTCCCCGACGTGCCACCCAGTCATAGGGAGCAGGCAGCAGAGGAACTCCAACAATTGCTGCAGAAAAGTCATCCAAGAGGTCCCAGAGGATTCAGAACCTACTTGTGCTTCTTTTTGGTGACAAAAATGACAGGGGACCTAAGACCCCTTCTGGATCTAAGCAAGTTAAATGATTATGTAAAGAAGTCAAGGTTCCGAATGGTTAGGGTTCAGTCCATTCTGCCATTGTTGTGCAAGGACAATTGGATATGCAATAGATCTCAAGGATGCGTACTATCACATCAAAATAGACAGGCACTCCAGGAGATACCTGGGCTTTCAGCTGGGAGCCAATCCTTTCCAGTTCAGAGCACTGCCCTATGGGCCCACCACAGCCCCCCAGGTGTTCACCAAATGCATGGCAGTGGTAGCAGCTTGCATGAAACTCAAAGGATTCCCCAGGTCTCCTTTATGCTTGCCCTCCTTTCCCTCTGATCCCAAAGTTTCTTCAGTAGGCAAGCAGGCTGAAGATTTCAGTCATCATCATTGCCCCTTCTGGCCTTGACAGGTTTGGTTCCCCTTTCTGTGGTCTCATCTGAAATATCCTCCTCAGATATTGGAGCTAAGACAGGACCCCCTCTCTCTCCAGTCAGGGATGCAGCGCCTGAACCTTCACATCCTCAGGCTAACTGCTTTTTTTTTTCCACTTCCAACCCTAGCAAGACAGCTCAGGCTTGCTTCCCCAGTCCATAAAATACTTATAGCCTTGCAAAAGGCTTCCACTAAGAAAGTCTATACCAATAAGTGGAAAAGGTTCACCATTTGGGCTACAAATAAAAATATTGATCCCTTTTCAGCACCAGTTTTTGATGGTCTGCTATTTTTTAGTACTCTAACTCATTCACCCCAATGGGAGCTCAGGAAGTTTGCAATATAACTTCCAATGGGTGGAGCCTAAGCCTTTTGACAGAATCAAATTATGTTCTTACATTTCTGTAAGGAATTTCTTACACATCTGGAGCGTTTCTTCCTGGGCCTCTGCTGAAAATTGGCTCGTTCCAAGTTGTACTTTCCCGGTTAAATGTTAAATAAAATAAGTAAATTTCAAACAAATGTTCATATCTCTGAAACCATAGGGATTATGAAAGAAGTATAAATGGCAAACCTTTCAGCGCAAACTATTTTTGTAGTGGTAGTACTCTTTAGGTTCTAGGTCTTAAACTGAATTTTATAAATCACAGTAAACACAATAACTGTGTTATATTTGCAATACCTGGTAAACAACTGACAGTATCTCAGCAGCCGCTCAAGTTACACATGTACTGTCAGCAGCATTTTATTCATCTAGAGATGAGAGCTTTCATATGAGGCTAAGGAGTTCTGTCTGTATTAATTGGCTGTTGAAATTTTATTTTACATTTCTTAACTGGGATAGTCCAACTGGATACATTTAGAAAAATGTGAAAATTGTATCTATATAAACTAATACCATAAAAACAGTTGATATTTCTTTACCTGCACAAAACAGAGGTCAAATATTAATGCAGTTGAGTTTGCCATTGTGTAAGCTTTAAGATGAAATCTTTTAAAACCTTGTACGTAGCATGATTTTGGAGTTATGGCTGCAAATATGAACAAGCAATATTTGACACCTAGAGGCATCAGTAGGAGTAATGAGTTAAGGAAGGAGCTAGCTTCTCTATCATCAAGCTTCAATTAGCTGCTATTTCTAATTTTCACACTGGAAGTCCATCTCATTCCCTGTTCACCTTTAGATTATGGAAATTCTTTATGAAAGGTATTTTCTTGAGGCCTCCCATTAAGGTCCCCTCCCATCTGTGAGGTCTCACTGTCATGTTGCAGGCTCTGACCCAGGGACCCTTCGAACCAGCTGCCAGTTGTGACATTAAGTTTTTGTCATGGAAGACTATCATTTGATGGCTTGTAACTTCAGCTCAGAGAACTTCTGAACTACAAGCCTTATCCTCCAAACATCCTTACATAATTTTTCATAAGAACAGGGTGTCTTTACATACCAATCCTTCCATTATGCCTAAAGTAGCCACAGAAAACAATTTTAGTCCATCCACTTAACCAGTGTTCTTTCTAAATTTCTCTAATAAAGGGGAGTATGTTCTACATATTTTTGACATTTATAGACAACTTCATTTCTGTCTGCACAGAACCAAACAGCACAGGAAGTCCAACCAAACTGTGTTTGCAGCTTTCTCGGCTAATAAAGTAGGCCAAGTGGTTTCCAAGACTACCTTAGGAAAATGGATAACCAGTTGCATTTCTTTCATTTACTTACAAAAGGGCCTAGAATTGCCTTGACTGCCTAGGCTACATTCCACCAGAGCTATGGCCACTTCTCCTCCT
The DNA here is from genome assembly GCF_019279795.1 of Protopterus annectens. Lineage (NCBI taxonomy): Eukaryota > Metazoa > Chordata > Ceratodontiformes > Protopteridae > Protopterus > Protopterus annectens. Next base: position 918,259,792 of record NC_056731.1, on the reverse strand, counting down.
CCGACTCTTCTAAAACTTCCATTGATGATATTTATGCAGTAGTTACATGGTCTAACAGTTGTACCTTTGTGGCATACTGAAAGTTAGATTCATTTGTAGGAGCAGGGCTTCCTTTGGCTCGATGGTGCTCCGGCATATCCTTCCAAGAGGGCCACCTTGTATTTACGTGTCTGGGACTCTGACCCTATTGTGAGGAAGAATGAAGAAGACCAGCATCAGAGTAAAATGTTTTGCCTTACCGTAACTTGGCATCTTTGTTGTCTGTCTTCATTCCTCCTCACTTTCCCACCCATCCATCCTCCATCCTCATTCTTCTAGAGGATCATGGAATATGATGGGACTCATTGGTCCCATGTCTGAGCCTCATCTGCCATTCCTTTGCTGTCTTGGTGTGAATGTATGGAATCAGCAAACTCTATCTGAGGTGCTTGAGTGGATGCAGTGCTTTGTGAGTAACAGGGAGCCAGAGAGTCGGATCCAAGTCTGGAGAATGCGGCTGAGCAGGATCCGAAGGTCAGATCCGAGACCCTATTGTGAGAAGGAAAGAAGAAATACAACACAAATGCCAAGTTATGGTAAGATGTAACATTTTATTCAAGCTTCAGCTTTGGTTCAGGAGATGGCTGTCAGTAATTTAGAGAAAAAAATAAATCAGATGGTCTCATAGATGGTTAAAATGAATGAAACTTTAAAGGAATATAGGAAGTCAAGTAACAAAAAGCTGGAAAAATCAAATTGGCTTTAAATAGTTATTCAGATGGACAGATATTATCTTGGGATGTTGGAAAAGAAGTGAGCTGTAAATGCATACTGATTATATTATATGCAGAATTAAGGTGAAAATTTCCATTTTACAAGGGTGGATTTCTCGATTAATGTTGGTTTAACTATAACAAATTTTTTTTTTGTAATCAAATAGGCTTGGAAAATATGATGCAATTGCAAAAGCTATGAAGCATTGCCAAGCCTCTTGTGTCTGCAAATATATTAGCTTGTTTTTCCCCATTAGCAAATGCTGTCATTTGAGTGGCAAAGTCTACAGCTGAAGGCAGGTAGCCAGGGGAATTCTGTATATTCTGTTCTGAGTGAAATTTACAAAGATTCCTTCATACATCTCCAAAGCTTTTAGCTGTTGTTTTTCTAATTGCTGACTATTTACATAGGTAAGAATTGTCTGCAGGTACAAACAATTAATTTTTAGAAATGTAAACATTCTTTGTAGAGGCAAGTGCAAAATTTAAAGTTACAATAGCAAGCAGTTCAGTGAAAAATAGTTTTGAAAGTATGAGAAGTGAATAAGAGGTAGTAACTGCCCCAGTAGCTTCAATACTGTAATGCATTTAATAGAGCACTGCATAGTTTAGTAGGATTTTAAAATAGCCAGTGCCCTTTTTCTTAGGGATAAAGGTTAATGTTTTCTGAACAATTAAGCTGTTTTTCACATCTGGGAGTGGAATAGAGATTAAAAAGACATCAATTGGTATAAATGGGAACACATGCTTGTAACATGCACTTAATTTCAGATTAGGTCATGCCTATGGGTGCAGGTGTCTGAGGCAGGTGCTCCAATCTAGAGGATTAGACTTCATTTGTGAAAGTGCACATATGTTTGTGTGTTAGTTAATATGGGATGGGGATGTTCTGAAAATATGTTTAGTTCTTTTTGTGTTTGAGGGTTTTCATTAAAGCAAAATGACTTGAAAAATGCAACATAGATTCAAATGGAAATTAAATGAAACAGCTGTGTAAAAGATCAGTCTGCCAAACAGTGTGTGCATGTAAGACAAAAGTTGGCAATATACATTAAAAAAAATGTCATGTATAATAGGTGGGAACAATAGCTCTGATGTCATTTTCATTCATTCCTCAACGCATGGGTCTCGGATCCAACCTCTAATCCAGCTTGTCAGCATTTACTTAGACTCTCGGTCCAACTCTTCAGTTTCTCCCTTTACCCGTAATGTAAAACCTCAGCCCTTTAATACCTCAGATCTCATTTGCCATTTGTATGGCTCAGATGTGGATTGTGCTCTCTTGAGCTTTAGGGGTGTTTATCGAAATTTTTTGAGTAAAAAATAGAGAATTTCTTTTGTTTTCTTCTATCCTTCACCCTTTCTCCCTTTTACGTTTCAGATTTATCTGTGTTAAGCTTTCAATTTTTTCTCTCCGTTTTTTCTGGATACCTTCTTTATCATTGGTAATCTTCTTTTGTTTTCTTAAATTTTCCTACACATTTATAGGGTATTTCTAATATACCATTGCTGGTATTTCCTTTTCAGTTACAATTTTTTTTAATTTCTTTTACATTCCAAAAACATTTAAAAAAAATCTTTCTTTTCTCTTTGCTTAAAAAATGTCTGAAACCCCAACAGGTTTCAAGAATTGCACTTCCTGTGGGCATAAGATACCCAGTTCTGATGCCCACAGTGGGTGCATGTATTGTTTAGGGACTGCCCACCTTGAAACCTCCTTCCAGATTTATGTTGTTACATTTCCTGGGCTTTGAGTGATTACCATAATAAAGTAGTTATAAAAGGTTTACTCCCTTCTTCAGCTTCTTCCTCTGCAGCTTTTTCAGGGGCTCAGACCCCCCCCCCCCAAAGAAACAAACATCTTTTTCGGAGTCCAGAGAGCACACAAAACACCCTCTGCTCATTCTCCAAAACCTGCTCCAGCTTAATTACCAAAAAGATCAGATCTGATGTCAGGGGCACTTCAGTCTCCTTGGTCTTGGAGCCCTCTTATTTCTAAAGATCCAATTTCCCCATGGCTCTTATCACCCTCTTTACAAGAGACTCTGAAGAGAATGTCATGTCCTCCTTCCACATTGTCATCTATCAGGTCCTTCTGACTCAAAAGGGATAGAATGATAAGGAATTTCCTCAGGGCTCAGATTTAGATGGGAGTGTTAGTGTATCTGTGTCCCGTTAGATTTGTGAGCATCCAACCTGTCTGTCATCCAGTTGCATCTCCTCCTGTGATGTGTCCAGCAATTTTTTTTGGAGCCCTCAGATCTGAAGACAGTCTAGATCCTCGACTCTGATTATGCCCATGACTCATCTGGCATGGATAATCATAGAGCAGGAAGAATCTTGGTGCCGAAGCTTTGGCACCAGATCCGGGAGATGGGGTGGTAGTGGTCTGTACTCCTGAGGTTGTCAGTTCTGTCACTTTCCCTCAGCACTGGATAGCTGTGGCCCAACTCTTCCCTTGCAGCAGGAGCCTGGGCAGTGTCGGGGCTAGGCAGCACCTTGAGCTTTGGCTCCAGTGAGGCCACCAATGGCTTCTCCTGGCACCTTCTGCATTTAAGGTGGTGGAGAGGGCTTTTTCTCACCCGAGATTCTAGTTTACTATTTTCTCTCTTAGGATCCAAACACTCTACTGCCTTCAGATGTCGGTTCTGAGCCTGATCGGTTTATCCCACAGGGACAATCCGGCCCAATCGAGCTTCCAGGCAGTTCCTCTGCAGGAACTTCTCTCTTCCAGTACTTCTCCAGATCATCATACTGATGATGTCCCCTGTAAGAGGGCATGCAAAAGGAAGCACATAGAATGTCTTCCTATTCTTCTGTTGCAGTATTCCTGACCTGAAGGAATTGTCTGCCAAGGTAACAACCTGACGTTGGCCAGTATATCAGTCTTTTATTACCTAAGGTGAGTGGTACGTCTGACATGGGCCATCAGCAGCCATTGTCCATAAGAGACAAATGGCGCACACCACGCTCAGAACTTCTTTGCCACCAGTCGGATCGATAGTCCCAGACATCTCTCTGCTGTCGGAATCACGATTTTCTAAAATAAGTACCCGGCTGGGGAAACCTTTTTTTGTACATTTGCTACCTTTTTCTTTACTGAGGTTCATGTCATTCAGAAAAGGGAAGTGTGACTGTGGACGACGGATTCCATGTAAAAGATAGTCATATGCAGTGCCTTTTTTGTCTCGGCCATCTGCATGACCATAAAATCTGTTCCATGTGCCAATCCTTTGTACTGGTCTCCCTTCCAAAGGTAGGACAACATAAATGTGAGAGAAATGAAGGCATTAATTTTTGCCCTCCAAACCTTCAAGCCACTTATCAAACCAGGGAGATTACGTGTACAAACAACACACCAGGAAAAAAGATTAAAATTGCTCTTTAATGATGCATTCCGGTACGTCGGCTTTCGCCCTCAAAGGAATAAACATTTACATCAAACAGCTGATTTTTATATTAATACATCATCATTTTTAAATTAATATCCACCAATGAATTCATTACACCTACTAAAATACATCATTCCATTTAAAGTGCCCGTTGCTCAATATTAAATAAACAAATGTCACAAACCCAATCAAACATGTAAATACATCACTTATATGCCCAAATAAATAATATTGATACCATATTGCTCAGATATCATGGGATTTCATAAAATAAATTACAACCTCTTGAAAAATACGTAATTCATACATTATATATATATATATATATATATATATATATATATATATATATACACACACACACACACACACACACACACACACACACACACACACACACACACACACACACACACATTACCGTGTGTGTATGTATGTGTGTGTATATATATATATATATATATATATATATATATATATATATATATATATATACATACACACACACACACACACATTACCATGTATGTATAAATAAGATTCTATTGGTTATTTTTGTTAGTGCATAATCAAACTACAGAATTATTGTTATGACCTAATAAAATGCAACTTAACCTAACCAATCAATGTTATTTCAAATGTACTGCGATAAACTGCAATAAGCTACATTATACCAATTCCAACATGAAAGCCAGGATATGTACTATTAGTTCCCCACTAGAAACAAAATTTCCTAAGTCTAATTCTATCTGTATGGGACAAATTTGTATCCTATTATGTCTAAATGTTTATATCTAACTCCATATTCAAACCACTGGGGTGTAGTGTCCTAAAGTTTATAATACATTTGGTCTCCAACTGAATTAAGCTTTCAAAAAAGACATCTCCCCTATTTAAACTTGGTTTGGCTAGCACACTGAAGAAAAAGGACTCACCAGAGCCCCCATGTACCCGTGTAAAATGTTCCGCCACGGGACTCTCCAATTTAACCCTCCTTATATCCCCCAAATATTCCATCATTCTCTTTTTTACTGGTCTTTTGGTCTGGCCTATATACCATTAGACAGGCATACAACTGCATCCAATTATGTAAACAACTCCCCTCGAGTCACAGTTGTACAAGTCCTTGGCTGTATATATTTTTCCATTAATATTCACCCCATCCAAGTTTTCAATGTTCTTGCAAACTATACAATGTTAAGTTGTCTATCTCGCCTTCATTCTTGCTGGATGGGTTCGGAGCCGACCTCGGCTCCGACTCGGCCACTCTAAAAGCTCGAGAGTTGGTTCCACCGGCTCGAGGCTCCCCTTATATCCCACAATGCTAGGCGAGAGTTACCCCAGATCTCGTTTGCCGCTACAGCTTCGAGGTTGGTTGTTTCTACCGGTTCCTGGTGAGTGCTAATTTTCTTGTAAAAATTACTCTTTAAAACCCCTTTAAAGTTAATATTCTTACTTAGTTAGTGTAGATTAGAAAACTTTATTCCCGACCCTAAATATTTTCCGTTTTCTTTCCCTTCCCTAGTGGAGTGTGTGTGTTTTTTGTAGTTTATCTAGTTTATTATTCTTTAAATACTAGTATTACTACTAATTTTATTGTGTTTTCCTGACAGGGTATAACTTGAGTGTTTGTGTGAGTGTTTGTGTACACCTGTCAGTCAAAAAAATGTCTAAAGAAGCAAAGGTCTCCGGATTCAAGAAGTGTGATGCGTGCTGTCAGAAAATGTCTCTGACAGACGCTCACACTTCTTGTGTCTATTGTCTGGGGCCTTTGCACCTGCAGGACTCCTGTGCTGTGTGCCATGGCTTCAGCCCCAGGGTCCTGCAGGAAAGAAAAACAAATTAATTCTTAGAGGCTTACTGAAGCCAGAGGATTCCCTGTCAGTTTCAACAGGAAGCCCTCGAAGGCATCGAGGTCTTCGGCTCCGGCTTCTGAGCCGAGACCTCAGGTTGCTCAACCTTTGCCTTTATCGGCTCCGGCTGGAGCCGATAAGTCTCAGTCCACAGTTTGTTTGGCCTCGGCTCGGCGGAGCCGAGGTTATTGAGTTCCGTGTCGGCTCCGACCAGACCATCGGAGCCAACAACTAGGAAGAGATACAGGACACCATCTCTTGGCACCGTTCATTCGGCGCCAGGATCTCCCTGCTGTCTGAACGGAGCCAAAGGTCTCACTCCTCTAGGTCATCGAGGCTGTCGGATCATGACCTTCAGAGGGTAGTGAGTCGACTACTTAAGTCCGAGGCACTAGCCCAGATGCTTCAGAGCCCGACTCATCAGTCGATGCCTGCCCCGTCCATCAACATTTTCCTCCTTGACTCTCTTGAGTTCGGAGCCGGGTCGTCGGAACCGAGACTGTGATTGCGTCGGAGCCGAGACAATTGTCTTCGGCTCCGTCGGCTCCGTTTTCTTCTTTGGAAGAATCTCGGCACCGGACTTCCCTCGTCGGCTCCGAGGGGGTGAGTGGCATCGGACCCTTGTCCGACCCCCCTCTCCCTCTCGGGGCTTGGCGCTGGTGAGTTCGGCTCCGACATCGGCCTCGGAGCCATCACTGTCGGTGCCGAGGGGGGTTCTTAGCTCCTCGGAGCGGGGACCTCTGGCTCTGCCTGACAGGGGTGCATTCGAGGTCATGCGGAGTGTGTTAGAGCCTGGCTCTACTCCACAGTCGGCTCCGTCCGCCCCTCCCTCTATGCTGCCTCAGGGTAAGTCAACTCACTCCCTCATCCCGGACCGCAGAGAGCCAGCTCCTCAGGAGCCCCCTGTGGGGATTTCATCCTCTTCCGAGGCCTCTCCTGATTTGGCAGAAGAGCCCCCTCGGAAGAGGAAGTGTAAGAGGAAACACATTGACTCACCTGAGTCTATCACGTCAGACACAGATTTGGATGATTCTGAGGGTTCCCCCCGTTCCCCTTCTGAAGATGTCTCATTTGCAGACATTCTGGAGATCCTGAAACAGAGGGAAATTGGCCAGCCCTCAACCCTTCGGAGGACGAATCTGTGTATCTTGAGGCGTTGGCTCTCGTCCTTCCACCTCCTGGGTGTCCCTCCTTGACCCCCTCATGCAGGTGGTTGCTAAGAAGGCATGGACGGCTCCTGATTCAGTGGACCCCACTCCCAGGAGACCCTCTAAGTTCATCACAGCTCCAGCAGACAAGCAATTTTTATCAAAAGGAGTTTCTGTGGATGCTATGGTGGTAGCTGCTGCCACAAAGAAGGAACTGGCTGATCCTTCAGTACCTGTCCATCCACCTAACAAGGAATCTAGGTCCATGGATAGGTACGGGAAGCGGATGTTCTCCTCAGCGACATTTACCATGCGTTAAGCTGAACTACCTGTGCCATTTCACTCGTCTTCAAAGGGACTTGATCAAGGCGAGTGAAATGTTAAAGGATCCTACAGCTGCGGGTTTCCAAGACAAGATGAACACGCAGCTGGCTACCCTTAATTCCATATCCAACTCCTCCATGCGCCTCCTTTCTTACGTGGCCGATGGAGCGAGTAGAGCCGCAGGGACAGGTGTAGCCTTGCGTAGGCACGCCTGGATGCGGCTATGCAATTTTGCGGACCCTTTCAAGACGTCTTTCACGAACTCCCCTTTTGATGGATCATCTCTCTTTGGTCCTCAAGTGAAAGAAACCCTGACTAGGTGCGAGACTGATGGCAAGACCCTTTCTGCCGTCGGAGTCCGTTTTTCGACTCCTTCCAGGCCTTACCCCAAAGGCTAGAAGGGTGGAAAGATGTGGTTCTGTAAACAATCTCAAGGGACTTCGCCTGACGCACAGAGTCGTTTTCCTACCAAAGGCAGAGGTGGGAATAACAATGGTAGACGTCGCCCTAGGGGCAGGGGGGGTCCGCAGAACTAGGGCAATCGGGAAGCCTTCCCTGACAAGCCCTTTCAGCATCCCTGAGGTGTTGCCCGACTGCCCATCTTCGGAGGCAGTCGGGGAAGATTGTCACTGTACCCAGAAGCCTGGCTATCCCTGACTCAAGACAAATGGGTACAGTCCATCATTTCCGAAGGCTATTCTATCCCCTTTCTTCGCTTTCCAAATCAGTCAAAAATCCCTTCCAGATGTCCCACCCGCTCAAAGGGATCTAGCAGTTTTGGAAATCTCAAAACTGCTTGCAAAAAGAGCAATTCAGCCAGTGCCAGCAGACCAACAAGGATCCGGAATCTACTCAAGGTTCTTTTTAGTTCCAAAGAAAACAGGGGACTGGAGACCGATATTGGATCTCAGTGTCTTGAACAAATCAGTCAAGAAAACAAGATTTCGGATGGTCACGCTGCAATCCATTCTTCCCCTTTTGGGCAAAGGAAACTGGATGTGCTCTATAGACCTTCGGGATGCGTACTATCACATAAAATGAACAGACGCTCCAGAAGATTCCTCCGCTTCAGGCTGGGAACCAGTCATTTTCAGTTCAGGGCCCTGCCCTTTGGTCTCACCACTGCCCCGGTGTTTACCAAATGCATGGCAGTGGTAGCTTCTCACCTGAGACGACAAGGATTCCAGGTGTTTCCATATTTGGACGACTGGCTCCTCACAGCTCCCACCAAGCATCTCCTTCTGATGGCCAGAGATTATACTTTTCGCTTTGTCAAAAACTGGGTATTTCAATAAATTGCGAAAAGTCTGTTTTGTCGCCTTGTCGTACTATTACCTACATAGGCAAATCTAGATACTATAAACATGTCTGCAAGGCTAACACACCAAAGGATATCAGACATTCACAAATTGGTGTCACTTCTTCTCAACAACAACAGAATCAAAGCCAGGTTAGTTCTAAAGGTGTTGGGAATCATGGCAGCGCCATACCTCTCCTTCCATTAGCCAGATACCACATGCGGATCCTTCAGTGGATGCTTTTACTCAATGGTCATACCAGGAACTTCCAATGTCTCACACCATTGTGATCACGCAGGCGTGCAAAAAGCATCTCATGTGGTGGATGTCTTCCCCCCAGCTCCTGTTGGGAAGACCCTTTGTTCCACCTCCTCCGGTTGCTACACTGACAACGGATGCCTCCCTGATCGGGTGGGGGGGGCATTATCAGGGCAGGACAGTCCAGGGCACATGGCAACCAAATGAATGCCACTTGCACATAAATGTTCTGGAGATGAGAGCAGTGCTTTTAGCGTTGCAAGCCCTTCAAGACTCTCTTCCCTTGGGAACAATTGCAATCCAGACAGACAATATGTCTGTAGTGTGATACATCAACAAACAAGGCGGAACCAGATCATACCCCCTGTGTCGAGAAGCACTCAGACTGTGGCAATGGGCGATTTCTTCTCAGCGTTTTCTGATAGCAACGCACATCCCCGGGAAGTCCAATCACATTGCGGACAAGTTGAGCAGAGCTATATTCATGCCTCACGAGTGGTCTCTGAAAGACTCTGTAGTGAGAGAAATTTTTCTCAAGTGGGGTCAGCCTTGCTGCGATCTTTTTGCTACTCCCCAAAACAGCAAGTGCAGAGAATATTTCACTCTATTCCCTTTACCAGGCCAACCCAGCAGAGACGCTCTAGTCCAAGTTTGGCCCCGGGGACTTCTGTATGCATTCCCTCCTTTTCCACTGATCTCTCAAGTAATTCAGAAAGCTATCGCTCAGAAGGCATCCTTGATCCTCATTGCTCCTTACTGGCCTCAACAAGTGGGTTCCCCTTTCTACATCGTTTTCTCTTGGAGCGACCGTGGAATCTGGACCTAGTTCCAGATCTTTTGATCCATCAGTCGGGTCAGTTTCATCGCTCCCTCCCCTCTCTGAACCTCACTGCTTGGTTCCTCCAGTTACAACCGTAGCCAGGCTTCCTCAATTATCTCACTCTGTTAGAGATATATTGATAGCTTCCCATAAATCTTCCACTCGAAAGATTTATTTGAGTAAGTGGAAACGCTTCTCATATTGGGCACAAGGAAAGGACATAGATCCTTTTCACCGCTTCCATCCAACTAGTCCTTGATTTTCTAGCTGAACTCTTCCATGCAGGTTCATCTCCATCTACACTTAAGGTTCAATTGGCAGCTATTTCTAACTTCCATGTGGGTATTTCTGAATCTGCCCTAATGTCCCACAAACTTTGCAAAGCCTTTTTGAAAGGAGTTTTTCTTCTCAGACCTCCTATAAGAAATCCTCCTTCTCCTTGGGACCTAAATTTAGTTCTTGCTTCTTTGATTCTTTCCCCTTTCGAACCTGCAGCTTCCTGTTCCTTGAAATTATTATCATGGAAAACTCTCTTTCTGGTAGCTATTACATCAGCTAGAAGAGTTTCAGAACTTCAAGCACTCAGTTGTCGTCCTCCTTATCTTTTGTTTCATAAGGACAGAGTATCCTTACGAACTAACCCGTCCTTTTTGCCTAAGGTGGTTTCGACATCAAATCTAAACCAAAGCATTGACCTCCCTGTTTTTTTTCCAGAGTATTCCAATAGGTCTGAACAAAAATTACACTGCCTGGATGTTCATCGTCAATTAAGGTACTACTTGGATAGAACAAAACAATTCAGAAAATCTGATCAGCTGTTTGTCTCCTATGCGGAAAGCAGAAAGGGGCTTTCAGTTTCAAAGGTATCATTATCCAGATGGCTAACATCTTTGATTTCCCTGGTATATGAAATTAGACAACAAAAATTGCCTAATAAACCTAAAGCCCATTCCACCAGAGCTTTGGCTACTTCTTTAGCCTTCCAAGACAGACTGCCTATTGACACCATTTGTGCAGCGGCTACTTGGGCTACTCCTCACACTTTTATTTCTCATTATAAGTTGGATTTAGCTTCTAGGCATAGAGCTAACTTTGGTTCCACTGTTCTCAGGAGTCTGTTCCGTTAGGCCACCCGGGACAAGGTGCTAGGACGGTCCCATCCAGCAAGAATGAAGGCGAGATAGACAACTTAACATATAGAAGTTATGTTCTTACCATAACGCTCCATGTTAGTTGTCTTCTTCTCGCTTCTTCTTATGTCCCACCCTCCTTCCCCCTGGCCTGGACAGACCTAGAGGAGTTGTGATTGTGACCTCTCTTTCTACCACCTCTTTCTTAGACATATGCTATTATGCATATTTCTTGGTTCAGGATGTAGGTCACCCTTCTTTCTTCCTGTTGTTAGAGGTGGATTCTGTTTTACAGTTATACTGTTACTGTTATAAGCTGGGGTTAGCTTACAAACGAGATCTGAGGTAACTCTCGCCTAGCATTGTGGGATATAAGGGGAGCCTCGAGCCGGTGGAACCAACTCTCGAGCTTTTAGAGTGGCCGAGTCGGAGCCGAGGTCGGCTCCGAACCCATCCAGCAAGAAGAAGGCGAGAAGAAGACAACTAACATGGAACGTTATGGTAAGAACATAACTTCTATTTTTCCGCAGGTAAAACCACCCTTCCTATGAAATCTATTATGTAAATTACGCATCCACAACAATTCCAGCAGGTTTTTAAACCTACCATAGGAAAAAGTTATCCTGTTCAGAAAAATGCCTCCATATTTTCGTCACTAAGGATGACAGGCCAATACCTATTTACCAAATCTCTTAAAATATCTGAAAATGGGGAATATTTATTAAACAATAGAGGATCCCATGTTTCAACCTTATTCATCCCCAGATTCTTTAATATAGTTGCCCTTCCATCCCTGATTGATATTTCATGTGTTAGCCCTAACTTTCTTCTAACTCTGTTTTCAGCTGCCTTCAAAATGTTTCCATTATATCCCCTACTAGAAAGTCTATCCCTTACTTTCCTAAATTCATTAGATAAATCATATTTTCTGGATGTATTATTCGCAATTTGCAAAAACTCACCATAAGGTAATGAATCCAGAAGATGTGGAGCATGCATATACTATCAGCGGTCAAAAAATTATTAACCTCTGTTTCTTTTACATAGAGTCTAAACGCCACCAAGAAATTTTCATCCAAGTAAAATTCCAAATCCAGATACTGTATTGTCGTCCTATTTGTTTTAAAAGTAAACCCAAGGCCAAATTCATTCTCTTGTAACTCATGTATGAATGATTCAAACTCCTCCAGTTCCCCCTACAAATAAAAATTAAATTGTCTATATATCTCTTGAAAAACACAACTTTGTTTTTATAAAACTCTGTACTAAAGATTTTAACTTTCTCAAAAAAATCCATGCACAAAATAGCATAGACTGGGGCAAATACCGCCCCCATTGCTGTCCCTTCCCTTTGCAGGTAATAAATGATGTTCTTCATCTCACATTGCTGCAGTCCTTACTTATGGGTAGTCCGCTGTCCTCGGTCAGCCCGAATACCAAAGTATTAGGCTGACGTCGGTCATGGGCGCACAGCCCTGACATCAGAGCGTCGGGGTATAAAAGCGCATGACCGACGTCATATCCTCAGTCCTTTTTGCCGCATGGTCCGATGCAGAAGCAGCGTTGCAAGTGCCGTTCGGCTTTCTGAAATTTTTCGATTTCGGAGTTTCAGACATACCAAGTTGGGCTAAGTACCCCATTGGGGAGCATTTTTGTTTTTTCTTGCCTCAGTTGTTTACCGGATGTCAGAAAAAGTGAATAATTGTATTTCTTGTGGGAAGCAGATACCGCATAGGGATTACCACTCACTTTGTATCCCTTGCTTGTGACCGGAGCACGACGTAGTTGGGTGTCGGTTTTGTGCTAGGTTTAATAAGCGCACTATTAAGAGAAGGCTAGATTGCGCTAGGTTAGTCTTTGGCAAAAGGTGTAATTATAATATGCCGTCGGATCCTCCGACGCCCGCCTAAGAAGCGTAAAGACAAATCTGTAAAGCCTAGACAGGATGATTTGTCCATTTCGGACGCCGGTCCTTTAGAGACTGCAGTGGAACAGGTGGAGCCGGCTGAAGTTTCTGTTGAGTCTCAGGGGGAAACCTTGATTTTACAGGATGTGGCCTCACAGGAGTCAGGTCAGGCTGAAGGGGCCTCTCAGGTTACTATTCTCCCTTCTTTGTCTAAGAGGGTTAGGCCTTCTGCTTCTGTTTCTAGGGCTCCTTCTAAGGGCAGGTCTGTTTTGCCTTCTTCTGGAGTTAGTTCTGGTTCTTCAGGGTCTGTACCTAAGAAGCATATGCTTAAGATGGCAGAAGATTTGATTTCTTTAATTAGAGGTTCCATGCCCCCTCCTGATAAGAGGCCCAGGGTAGAGCCAGAGTTGGAAATTTTGGAGCAGGCCTCAGATGATTCTGAGTCTTCTGCTGAAGATATTCAAGATTTTCCTCCTTATTCGGATTCCGATGCAGAGGATTCTACTCCTTCTGCTTCCCCTCCAGAGGATTTTTCATTTTCAGAAACCTTACACTCTATGAGGGAACATTTTAAGTGGGAAGGACAGGATTACTCAGATTCCAGAAAGAGGCTTAGAGAGTTCTTGTTTTTACCACAGCACAGACCCTTGGCTATTCCTCCTGTTTTGGATGTTGTTCAGGATGTTTTTTCGGAGGCCTCATTCAGTCCAGATTCTATGCCTCCTGCACCAGTTAAACCGGATAGGTATTATAGGGTACCTGAGGCTCATAAATACCTATATAAGAGTCCTAGGGCGGACCCGGAAACTATTAGTCAGGGGCCTAAGGGTGTTAGGGCTTCTGTTGTAAAGAATCCGGTTCCTCTAGATAAGGAAGCTAGAGCTTTGGACAGATGGGGTAAGAAGGTGTACACCTCTTCTACTTTAGCAATGAGGGCTTTAAATTGCCAGTTTCATATGTTGAAATATCAGAATTTCCTCCTCTCTCAGCTAAAATCTAAGGTGGATGCTTTGGCAGAGGGCATTGAGTGTAAAGAATTGCAAGGTTTGGTGCATGTTTCTGAGCAGGTGGGGAAACATTCTTTGCAGTGTGGCTTTGATGCTTTGCAGGCTTCTTCGAGAGTGGCTGCCACTGGTTCAGTTCTTCATAGGCATGCCTGGCTTAAGGATCAGAATTTATCTGAGCATGTTAAGTCTAGAATTCTGGATGCCCCTTTACAGTCCGAAGTTTTGTTTGGTCCTCCTGTGGAGTCTGTTTTGAAGAAAATGGAGGACAAGGCTAAGTCTATGCAGACTGTTAAAGATTTTTTGCAGGTTCAACCTCCTAAGTTTAGTAGAAATTGGCCTGCTAAGGGGTGGACGTACCCTTCTTCTGATTCCCAGTCTAGGGGTAGATCTAGGCGGGTAGGGGCAGGGCTCAGAGTACCTTTAGGCCTAGAACATGGAGTTCGCCTGCTCAATCTGCTGGTGAGGGTAGGGGCCAGTCCTTTCGTAAACAGGCCCAATGACCTGCATTTTCAGCTACCAGATCCTTCTTGCCTGGTAGCTCCTTTGGGAGGAAAACTAGCTCTCTTCAAGCAAAATTGGTTTTTAATCACCCAAGACAAATGGGTGTTGGACATTATAAGCAAAGGTTACAAGTTTTATTTCCATACTTTGCCTCCTTTCAAAGGTATGCCAGACATTCCTCCTCGACAAAGGATGGAGGCTCACAAACAGATTTCTTTACTTCTTCACATGGGAGCCATACAGCCAGTACCTCCTTCAGAAGTGGGTCTAGGGTTTTATTCCCGCCTGTTTCTAGTACCAAAGAAAGGGAACACGTGGAGACCGATTTTGGATTTATCTCTCCTCAACACTTATTTGGACATTCCAAAGTTCAAAATGTTGACATTACAACAGCTTTTGCCTCTCCTGGGAAAAGATCACTGGATGGTAACTTTGGATCTAAAAGAGGCTTATCTTCATGTTCCTATCAGGCCCAGTTGCAGGAAGTACCTGCGTTTTCAAGCTGGGAATTTACATTATCAGTTCTCTGCATTGCCCTTTGGCTTATCTACTGCGCCCAGAGTGTTCACAAAGGTTCTGGCTCCAGTGATAGCCTTTTTCAGGATGGAAGGAATACAAATTTATCCTTATTTGGACGATTGCCTGATTATGGCACAAGACAAGGACGAGCTTCTTCAGCATCTACAGTATGTGATGGTAGTGTTAGTATGCCTAGGGTATTCTGTGAACGAAACAAAGTCCAGTCTAGTACCCTCTCAGGACATGTGCTTTCTGGGTGTGAGACTGAATACAGCTTCCCAGATGGCCTTTTTGACCCCGGACAAACAGAAAAGTCTTTCATGTTATTTCCAACAAATGTCTCTACAGTCCAGGCTGACTGCAAGGACAGTCCTTCAAGCCTTGCGGTTCATGGCATCTTGTATTCTGGTGCTTCCCAATGCCAAATTGCATATGAGGAAGCTTCAATGGTATCTCAAAAATCTATGGGCACAACACTGCCAGGATCTAGACACTGTCATTCAGATAATACCTTGCATTCAGAAGGAATTTTTGTGGTGGGCTCAGGAATGTCACCTAAACAAGGGACTCTCTGTGACCCGACCAGAGGCGAGTCAGATTCTAACGACGGATGCCTCGGACAAGGCTTGGGGAGCACACCTCGATGGAAAATGGGTGCAAGACACGTGGCCTGCCAGACTTCAACATTTGCATATCAACCTGAAGGAGATGTTAGCAGTACAATTTGCATTGATGGCTTTCAAGGATTTACTTCACCCAGGGCAGGTGTTGATTCTAACAGACAACACAACTGTCATGTGGTACATCAACAAGCAAGGGGGAACTCATTCTTACCCTCTTTGCAGGCAAGCGATAATTTTGTGGGAGACAGCTCTCAGTTACAACCTCAATCTTCAGGCAAGGTTTCTGCCAGGAGCACAGAACTCCTTAGCAGATGTATTGAGCAGACAAATAGTGGATCCTCACGAGTGGAAATTGGATCCTCAGGTATTTCAAAAGTTGACAGTGGCATGGGGAACTCCAGACATAGATCTGTTCGCTTCTCCACTAAATTACCAGTTGCCAAAGTTTTGCACAAGAAGGTTTCATCCCACAGCTTGGAAAGTGGATGCTCTGTCATTCAGTTGGAACAGTCTTCATGTATATGCCTTTCCACCTCTACCTCTTCTGCCCAAGGTTCTCTTGAAGGCCAGACAAGACAAGCCATCCATGATCCTGATAGCACCGGATTGGCCTCGACAACACTGGTACCCACTACTGAGGAGTTTGGTCCGGAAGCCTCCATGGCCTCTGCCTTTGATTCCACACCTTTTGTCTCAGGAGGGCAATCACTTTCTCAATGTCAGAATTCAGTCTCGGCATCTAACAGCCTGGCATATTCTGTTTTGAATTCTGGAGGTTCTCAGCTTCCACAACAAGTTTTGAAGGTTATTTTGGAGGCCAGGAGGCCTAGTACAAGGAAAGTTTATGCTGATAAATGGAGGAGATTTTTTATTTGGAGCAAAGGGAAGGACTTTGATGTTTCCAAGCCTAATTTGAGAGCTTCCTTACAATATCTTACTGAGTTATTAGACAAAGGTTTGTCCTTCTCCTCCATAAAGGTTCATGCCGCAGCCATTTCGGCTCACTATGACTGTGACCCTCCTTTATTCTCTCATCCTTTGTTTAAGCAGTTTCTCAGAGGGGCAAAGAACATAAGACCCCCGTAGAGCTCCTACTCCTGCTTGGGATCTCAATTTTGTGTTGGAAAAGCTTACTCTACAACCTTTTGAGCCTGCAGCTACTGCCGAATTAAAGTATTTATCATGGAAAACTGCTTTTTTGTTGGCCATTACTTCTGCAAGAAGGGTTTCTGAATTGCAGGCCCTTATGGCAGTGGAGCCTTTCTTGATTTTTCATAAGGATAGGGTATCTTTGCGTACTAATCCTTCCTTTATGCCTAAAGTGGTTTCTAGTGTGGCCTTAAACCAAACTATTCATTTGCCTACTTTTTATGCAAATCCTCAAAATAAAGGGGAGAAGATTTTGCATACTTTGGATATTCACAGGCAGTTGCATTATTATTTGAGCAGAACCAAGGAGTTCAGACCGTCTCAGCAGTTGTTTGTTTCCTTTGCTTTGGGTTCACAGGGTAGACCTGTTTCAAAACAAACTATTTCTAAATGGATTGGGTTTTGTATTTCTTTTTGTTATTCCCATCATGGTAAGGAGATTCCGGCTGGAATCAGACCTCATTCCACTAGAGCTACTGCAACTTCTACTGCCTTTCTAAGGGGGGTAGCTACAAAAGATATTTTGGAAGCAGCCACTTGGAGTTCAGTACATACTTTTTCTAAACATTACCACCTTCCTCTTTATTCTAAATCTAGGGCTGGCTTTGCCACTGCAATATTACAGGGCATTTTAGCTGCCCCTACTGCTTTATGATTTTTCCAACCGCCCTTTCCCGTTGCTTTGGGATTCTACCCATAAGTAAGGACTGCAGCAATGTAAGATGAAGAACATAGTACAGTTTTGTACCTACCATAAATGTAGATGTTCGAAGATCCACATTGCTGCAGTCCAATCCTCCCTCCTTCCCCTCTGTAGCTTAGCATGGTTATATGGTTTGGGTGATGGCTGTAGTTGTGCATATCTTTTGGGGGAGGTTCTCTGTTTTTTGGCTGTGGCCTTTCTTTTAGGGCCTTCTGACATCTGGGGCAAGAAAAGACTGAGGATATGACGTCGGTCATGTGCTTTTATACCCTGACGCTCTGATGTCAGGGCTGTGCACCCATGACCGACGTCAGCCTAATACTTTGGTATTCGGGCCGACCGAGGACAGCGGACTACCCATAAGTAAGGACTGCAGCAATGTGGATCTTCGAACATCTACATTTATGGTAGGTACAAAACTGTACTTTGTTAAACATCAAACAGTTGTGTGTTAATGAGAATTCCAAAAGATGAATCAAAAATTCGGTTTGAGGGCCCTCTCCTAACATATTCTTGACTACTTCTAACCCCCCACTCATGTCTTATATTCCTGTACAAAGATTTCACATCTACACTAACCCAGTAGTATTCATGGGACCATTCCAAGCACCCCAACATATCGGACAGCATCGTTCCATTTTTAATGTGGGAATTAACTCTACTTAAATAACTTTTTAAGTGAAAATCCAAGAATAAACCAACGTTTTGTAAGAAGGCCCCTTTACCCGACACTGTGGGTCTTCCTGGAGGGTTCTTCATACATTTATGTACCTTGGGAATAACTTTAAACAGTGCATCTCTGGGGCGTTTACATTGTGTACACACAAGACAGCATGACAGTCTTATGGTACATAAGCAGGAGGCCGTGCAGGTCTGGGATCTAGCTCGTCTCCTTGATGTATCCCTCCAGGTGGTGTACATCCCCTACAGCCAGAATTCTGTGGCAGACACCCTAAACAGATCCAAAACACAAGCCCACAAATGGATGCTAGTTCATAAATTGGTATGCCATCAACTGTGTGTTAGGAATGAACGTAAATGCAGAGATAGGTTTTTGAAAGACTTGGGCACCAATACTTCCACTCTGTCATTACTTACTCCAAAAAACAAGTTACTTTCTAATTCCAATGATGGGCGGGAGTGTTATTAGAAGTTTAGCATTATTAACAAATCGAGAACTCACTAAATAATGTTGCCAGACAGTATGGAGCCAACAATAAGATGATTGTTTCCCCTTCTTTGTATAAAGAAGAAAGGAAGAAAAACGTAGGAAGTAAAAAATGTAATACTAAAAGTAGACTGAACATTTCCATTATTGCACAATCTGGGGTTGAAGTGTGAATCATTCGATACCTTGGACTAGCCTACAAAACATTTTGTTTTAGTGAGCTCGTGTGAATCACCTGTCTGATACCAGCTTTTCAGCGATTAGTATATGGTTTGGCCCAGGGAAGTGCTTTTGTACTCTTTTTTTACTGATGGCAAAAATCGGAACAGTGTTTTATTATCCAGCTGACTTCATCTTCTGAAAGTCCTGTCGTGTGACTGTGTTAATTAATCAAGTTGGCCTTGGGGTTGAAGTGTGAACGATTCAGTACCTTGGACTGGCTTACAAAACATTTTGTTTTAGTGAGCTCATGTGTGAATTACGTTAACAGTTCGAACAACAGTTATAAAAGTATCTCTTATTTTTTTTTAAGATTTAAAATGTATTGCCCTAACTACAGGAATCTGCTTAAGAACGAGGTACAAATTATTTTCAAGGTTTGAGCAGTCTATGAAATTCGTAATTTGGTGGACTTCATCTTGGAAAAACTTTTTGTTTGACTGCTTTGTTTACCAAAATTGTGTTTCCTATTATGCTAGGATAGTTAGCATGCATCAGTTGATTTTAGATGTTGATGGAATGTTTTTTTTCTGTTATGTCATTAATCCACCAGAACAAATGACTGTTTAGATCTTAACATTGGCTAAACATTTCATGATAAGTAAAGAAGCTCGCTTGAATTTGTAGGGCCAATGGAATATCTGCTATAAATACGGTCTCTTACTGAACGATTTAGCTTGTTTCTCTGCATCCATATTTGTCAGGTTTCTTTGCTTTTTCAGCAGTCTATAAATATTTGTTGAGTGTGTCCTTCACATTAATCTCTCTCTGCTTAATCTGATAATATTGTAGCACCTACCCATACAATTTGCTATTACATGTGTTGTATTGGAAGTGTTCCTTTTAACACAAATAGAATAACATAGAAAAGCTGTTTGTGTAAAGTAGTATGAACCCTAGCAGATTGCAAGACACGTGTATCTGAGTTTCACCAGCTGAACGCCACTACTGTAAACTGCCCTATTTTAATAACCAAGACTTGGCATCAAGTAGTGTTTATAGCATTTTTCCTGCTGTTTCCTGTTTATATCCTGAATTTGCCATATAAACGCTACTGCTGTAAACTCCACTAGTTTAAAAAAATTTTAAAAAGTTGGAAAAGCATCTAGCAACATCCAGAATTCTATTACTGCTGTTTTCTTGGTTAATGTACTTAATTGCTGTAGGAAAGCTGCTGTTAACTGCCTTATTGTATAGTTGGAATAAGCATAAAGCTTTCTTTCCTATGTCTACTGACGTATTTAAAGTTGGAATAAGCAGAAAACATTTATCTTGTGTTCCCTGTTACTACATTGGTTTAACTGCTATTTTGCTGTGAACTGCCTCATCTTTTTTAAATTAAGACGGGAAAAGCTCATAGCTACATCTAGCGATCTTACTGCTGCTTCCTAGTGTATTGCTTAGTTACCGCAGGCACGCTAATGCTGTAAACTGTCTTCTCTGTTGGTTGAATAGAACTTCTAGCTACATCTACTGTTAGAAGCCATTACCTGGACTTTTAATTGTAATCTGCTTTGTTACACTGGTGAAGTGTTCCTAATTGCCACTTTAAGTATTCTAATCTCACTCATGTCTACACAAAAAACTTATCTTAACTCTATCCCCCACACACACACACACACACACACACACACACACACACACACACACACACACACACACACACACTGTTTCGCTGCCTGGCTAAGCTGGCCCCTGCAGCATCAGGATATCCACTCAGCTAACATTTTTCTATTTGAAAACAGATAAATTTTCAGCTAAAGAAAGCATACAAGTCTAAGTACTAACATTACCCCTCCCATCTACTGCCTATACACCGAAATCAAAGCAGTCATGCAAATAGTCAAGGTGACTTTACTCCTCTCTTGTTCACCTCTAGCCTATATTACCTCATACCAAAACCACACAATAACAACTCCCAACCACTTTCACTGCACACTCTCATCAACTCCCCTCATACACTGTCTCTACAACTTCACCAGCCCCCCCTACTAAAAACCTCTTCTCAATTCACTTACCCTACAACCATACTCCCACCACATTTAAACATAAAATATCCCTAAAATATGACCGTCACTTCACTGCTTATATAAAGTGCATTCTTAACTCCCTCTCTAAACTAGCCCTTAGTGGAGATGTCCACCCCAACCCTGATCCTACATTTTCTACCCCCACCTCAAACCCTTACCCTATAAACTCCCACATCTCTCAAGTCACAATCAGCAAAAAGCCATCAGAGCTCCTCTTTTTATCACTTAACATTAGGAGCATCTGTAACAACCCAAGACCTCCTTGCCTACGTAAACCTATACTCCTCTGACATCCATCCAGAAAACCAGAAAAAAGGAGGTCATTGTCCACTGTACTCATCCCTCATTAGACCCATTATAGAATACAACGCCCTGTTTGGTATGTACCTCTCAAGACATCTGCAACAACTGGAAAGGCCGTAGAAATACCTCACTAAAAGAATGACAGGCCTAAAGCAGATGCCCTTTGCTGACCGCCTTAAAAAACTCCAGCTATACTCTGTTGCATGTCGTCTACTCTGAGGCGATCTCTGCTTAACATACAAGGCCATGTCAAACCCAGAGCTGTTGGTCATGCTACACTTAAAGAAATCCCAATTCCTCAGAGACATACGCTCTAGGGATCTAAAATTTGTCATCACAATAAACAAGACATGCTAGAGGTATAGGTTCCTGACCCAGAGACTCCCCAGACTCTGGAATAGACTGCTCATACATGTCAAGCAGAGCACCTCTTTGGCCCTCTTCAAAAGGAACCTTGATGACTGGATGGGAGAAAGGAAATTCACCCCAGGGTCACGTCAGTCGCCCTGCTAGACAGGAGTCCAGGGAAGTAAATA
This sequence comes from Protopterus annectens, assembly GCF_019279795.1. NCBI lineage: Eukaryota > Metazoa > Chordata > Ceratodontiformes > Protopteridae > Protopterus > Protopterus annectens. The sequence goes on along the minus strand of NC_056731.1, from coordinate 918,238,153 downwards.
GTGTGGGAAGAAGTAGCCAGATTATTGTTATGGCTAGGCTTGTATAGGCCCTAGGGCCGATAGCCTAGTACGAACCTATGAACATTCTCATCCTGAGACCTGGCTCAAACCTCGCATCAGAAGTAAGGAATTTCTCCCACCTGGATATAACATCCTTCGCCAGGACAGACTACCCAAGAAAGGAGGTGGTGTAGCCCTGCTGTTCAAAGATCATCTCGATATCCATATTCTCAACAAATCAGCTCCTCAGTTTGGCAGTGAAGAAATCCTTTACAGCACTCTCAAAATCAACCCAAATAAAACAATTAACATCTTAGGTTGTTACTTCCCACCAGGCCAAAATATACCTCCTCTAGAAAACTTCTTAAGCTGGGCCAATCTCTCCCTACCCCAAGAAACTATCATCCTTGGGGACTTTAACATTAACTGGCTTTCCTGTAATAACACCCACCCAGCCCTTCACCTAAATCTCCATGGATTCTCACAACTAATACAGCCCCCCACCTGGATCAATATAAATCATAATAATCATATCACTCTTGACTGGATCCTAGTCAGCAAAGACCCTCACAATTACCTATCTGGCTGTCTACCTGACAGCCTCAGTGACCATTCCCCAACTTTCCTACTAAGACATCACATAAACATTATCAAGCCTATCATCCATAAACAAATCTGAAACATAGGTATCACAAGGGATAAGAACCTAGATGTAATGCTACCCAATGCCAGAGGTCTATACTGCAAGATGCATGCAGTCTAAACTCCCTTCTCTCTCCAAAATATTAACTGGTCACCTCTAAAATACCTCAACCTTGAAGAGGCTGTCCACTTCTTTAACAGCACCTTCCTCAACATCCTGAACGCCCATGTCCCCCCTAAGATATTCCAATATTCCAAAGTCAGAACAAAAAGCTCCCCCTGGCTACAGAAAACCACCAGGGACCTAATGAAGACCAGGGGATAAAGCTTGGGAATGCTGGCGTCTAACAAAAAAACCCTCAGACAATTTTTCCAAGAACTACATAATAAAGTAAAAAAAAACAAATAAAGCTAGACAAGGCACACTATCAAACTTCACTAAACTCTTCTAACCACAACCCAAAGCTGTTCTAGTCTACAATGAACTCTGTCCTTAGCCCAGGCAAAGTAAACACCCCCTCCATCTATCCCTCCCAACTCCACCAACATAGCTGAATCCTTCAAACATTTCACAGAAACCATACTATCTCTCCAAACACTTCCCTACCTCAACTCCCCCCTCAACATATGCCAATTCACCCCACCCTGCTTTCTCCTCAACAGTTCCCACCTCCTACATAAAAAAAACTTCTGACAAAACTCAAACCCACCAAACTTGCTGCTGAAACCTCCCTGCTGAATATCTAAAGATAGCTGCTGAAGACCTAGCATATCCTATCTCCATATTAATTAACCACTCCATATCGAAACCCAGGTACCATCACTATGGAAAATATCCCACATAATACCCCTTCGTAAAGGTGGTCCCTCCACCGACCTCTCCAGCTGTCACCCTATGGCCATCCTCTCCCCTCTCTCCAAGATACTAGAAAAATGTATCAATTCCCAAGTCTCTAATTACCTCCTAACCAATAATTTCCTCTCTAATACTCAACACGATTTCAGGCCACATCACAGCACAACCACTGTTCTGCTTTCCTTCACTAACACTATCCTTCAGCACAAAAACAATGGCCTCTTCTCCTCTGCCTTATTTCTTGATCTGTCTAAGGCCTTTGACATTGGATCTACTCTCTGCTCTCTCCAACCCAGCCACAAAATGGTTCCACAGCTACCTCCATAGCCGCCAGCAATCAGTTGTATGGGAAAATACCCTCTCCCCTCTTCTTCCAGTAACCCTTGGTGTTCCCCAAGGTTCCATCCACGGCCCCCTACTATTCTCCCTTTTCACCAACAAGCCTTCACACTGCCTCCAAACAAGCCTCACTCATACAGTACGCTGACAATTCCACCCTCATTTGCTCTACCCCCACCGAATCTTTCTCATCTGTAGAAAGCTGGCTATCCAACTCCCACCTCCTACTTAACCCCAGTAAGATCAAACTCCTCATTTTTCAACCATCCAAATCTACCCCAAACCCCCCTCACTTCATTATACCTGCCAAAGACAATACCTCTATCTCTCCATCAGCTCACACCAAACTACTCTGAGTAGAGATTGACAACAGTCTCAAATTCGACACCCACATATCCCTTACTATAAAAAAAGTTCACAAAAAACTTGGCGCCTTATATAGAAACAACCAATACTTCACCAAAACTACTAGAATCACTGTTGCACACTCCCAGCTAATCTTCACCTTACAATATGCATCTCCCACACTTACTAATCTTAAACTATCAGACTTAAACTAGAGGTATGCTACAACAAAACCGCTAAATTCGCCACTGGTGCTCCCTACCACAGCCCCCACTCTCTCTCCCTCAGAGAATTAGACAGGCTCCATTTCCCACAATTCCTTCACCTGTATCAACTCCTCTTTGCCCACAAACTTTTAAACCACCCTCTCAAAATCCCATCACTGCAATCCCTTCTCCAACCCTACCACTCCTCCAGACCCCTACACTCCAGCAACAAAAATCTCCTCCAGGTCACCAAAACCAAAAACACTGCAGGAGAATCTTTATTTTCCTGTGCCGTATCCAGACTTTGGAATAACCTACCCCCCACCATCACTACCGTAACTTCCTCCAGTCATTTCAAAATTGCACTGAAACTGCACCTAAAGTTTCACTGGCTCTGCCGTTGCCCGAACCCAGACTAAATATCTCCCACCCACTTCTGCTCAAATCCCCCTCTCTGGTTGATCTAATCTTTGTTTTCCATAAAGGCAATTTAATGAAAATACAATAATTTCCTTTGCTTAGTATACTTAAAGCCTATTAATACCATATACTATGTACAATGAGCTGTTTATATTGTTTAAACTGTACGTTAAGCTGTTTATATTATTTAAACTATAAGTCTGTGTTATTGTTCATACTTTTTTTTTTACTATGATCTGTACCTAGAAGCGCTCTAAAATATGTCACCAACTTTGTTACTGAATTGTAATTTTACAATGTGGGGCTTTTCTCCCCGGGCCTCCGCTGAAAAAGGACCTGTGTCCAGTCGGAGTTTCCTGGTAAACAAATGTAAATAAATAAATAATTAATGTGTTTCTGGACGTTGTCCTTCCATGGGGTATTCCAGAGATGGACTTTTTTGCCTCCCGCATGAACAAACAGCTCCCTCAGTTTTGTGCTAGAGAATACCATCCTCAGGTATGAGGAGTGGACGCCCTTTCAATCTCCTGGGGGGTGGGGTTCCTATATGCATTCCCTCCCCTTCCACTCATTCCAAAAGTCCTGTTGAAAATCTAACAGGACAAGCCAGAAATCTTGCTGGTGACTCCCTATTGACCCAAGATAGCATTGGTGTCCCCTTCTCTTCCACCTAGCCAAGGGCAATCACCACATGTTACCGCACAGAGTAGAGCTGCTAACAGAACAAAGGCTCACTCCTCTGCCCACATTTGGAAACACTTAACTGACTCTGTGGGTGATAGACCCCTGATCCCATTCAGACACGTTTACTCTAAGGACATGCTTCTGGTCCTGCAGGAGGCCAGGAAACCTACTACTAGAAAATCTTACCTCTCCAAATGGAAGAGGTTCTCCATCTAGTGTCTGTCTAGGAACCAGGACCCATTGAAGGTGGATCCACCTGTGGTCCTGTCCTATCTGTGTGAATTGCTTAATTCAGGATTACCATACTCTTCCATTTAAAGCACATTTGGCAGCTCTCTCTGCCTGTCTGCCACTAGCTCCTCTTGTAGCTTCCAGATTTGAAGCTAAACAATTCCTCAAAGGAGTGTTTCATATCAGACACACCCCTGAGACCTGTGGCTCCATTCTGTGACCTAAACTTTGTGCTAGAGAAATTGACTCAAGCACCCTTTGAATCTGCTTCTTCTCAAACACCACACTTGGAGAATGGTCCTCCTGGTGGCCATTACCTCTACCAGATGGGTCTCAGAGTTACAAGCCCTTATGGTGCACCCCCCCTCCTGTCTTTCTACAAAGACAGGGTCTCCTTGCGGACCAGTCCCTCCTTCGTGCCAAAGGTTGTCAATGAATTGTCTCTAAACCAGGCAATTCACGTACCTACTTTTGTCCCCTCCCTTCAGAACAGTAGTGAGAGGATCCTGCACACCATGGATGTACACGGATAGCTTAGATTCTACTTACATGAGACTAAACCCTTAAGGAAAACAGGCCAGTTATTTGTGTCTTTCCATCCCAAGGCTCTGGCAAATGTGTCCAAACAGACAATCTCCAATTGGATATCCAGATTTATTGCCTTTTGCTATGCTCAACATGGTAAGGTTCTTCCTGGCTCAGTCAAGGCTCACTCTACCAGGGCAGTATCTTCCTCAGGAGCTTAGATACCAACTCTGTACTAGAGGCTCCTACTTGGACATCGTCCACACCTTCACTAAATACATATAAGCTGGACATTATCTCCAGATCCAGGGCAAGACCTGACAGTGTCATTATCCATGGCTTCCTAGAAAATTCATCTGCCACTTCCTCTTCCATTTCCTCATGAGCTTTTGTTCTCTCCCTTATGTTAGGAATACTGCAACAGAAGTATAGAAGGACATAGATTACGTCGCCTTTGTAGACATTCTAGCGATCCTTTATCAGAAAGGTGGGTGGCCTTTGATCCCCCTTCCCAGGAGGAGTCGGTGTTCCTAGAAACCTACAGGTCTGGCCCATCTATATCTTGGATTACCCCCCCCCCCCCCCAGCAGATGACCTTATAGATCTTGTGTCTTGTCAGGTATGGAAGGAACTGGATACCTTGGAACCTATCCTTGTTGCTCTGATAAATTTCTTCTTCCGCCCAAAGACAGACCTCATTGGAGTAAGGAAGTTCCTGTAGATGCCCTGCTTGCAGCGGCGGCCACTAGCAGAACAGAGCTCTTCTGTCCCCCCTCCTAGCAGAGTCCAGGGTGATGGACAAGTTTGGAAAGCATTTATGCCTTGGTGAACTTTGCTTTATAGCCACTTAACTTTTTTGGCATTTTTCACCAATTTGCAGAGACACTTGATAAAAGAACTCTCCCAAATCTCTTCCCAGGTCCATGTCGATAGAGGAGCATAAACTATCATTGCAGCTTGCCACCCTCTAATCTGTTTCCAACATGCCCATGTGGTTAATCTCTCACACAGCAAGTTCCTCAATGGCAGTGGGTTTATGCATAGCTGTCAGGAAATATACCTGGATGTGCTTTTGCAGATGTCCTTCAAGAATGCAACTGCAGTCATAACATATGGGGTTGTCCTGCCTCAGGCAGCCCTTGGTCGGCCGAATTCCAAAGTCTGGGTCCGGCGTCGGCTGGTGTCGCCTCCTCTCCGACGTCACAATGGCTGGAGTATAAAGGCATCGGCCGACGCCATCTTCAGTCTTTCTTGCCGCACGGTGCCCGAAGCAGAAGCAGTTCGCAAGTGCCGGTCGGTCAGCTCCTGTGTTTTCAGTACCGAAGTCATCTAAAAGCTAAGTACCCCGTTGGGGAACATTTATTCTTGCCTCAGCCGATGACAGAACAAATTGAGAAAGTTAATAATTGTTTGTCTTGTGGTAAACAAATACCTCATAAGGACTTCCATTCTCTCTGCCTTCCTTGCCTGGGCCTCGGAGAGTCAGACAAATAGGTTTATTTTGACTTCAAAAAGCAAGTAGTTAGACCGGTTTCAGCTCAAAGCTTTCCTCAGTAATACATTGAAGTAATTGCAAGAAGCCCTTATATAGCTGGAATAAGTAGATTCATGACATCATTTCCTGTAGTTAATTAAACATAAAAATGTTATAATAATGAAAAGTCACAAATAATGCATTGTTGAAATATCATCCATCTGTGATTAGATAGTTGTCTATTAGCTTCACTCAGATAATAATCATTGTCCATAACCACAACCACACCCCCTTTGTCTGCTGGAATGATAACAAGGTCAGTGTTGTTTTTAAGTTGTGTAAGCGCCAACTGTTCTTGTTTGGAAAGATTGTTTCGCATGATGTCTGTGGAACTGTAGTGAAAATGTAAATCTTTAATAACAGCCTGTTGAAACACAGAGACATGTTTGTCCATTGGAGGTGTAAAGGAGGATTTGTGAAATTTGAAGTCAGTTGATCTTTGAGTATCATTGTGTGAGTCCTGCTGTTGAAAAAATATTTTTAGGTTAATCTTTCTGCAAAATTCTAAGATGTCAGATACAAAAGTGCTCTCATCAATAAAGAAACCTGGGATAAAACCGAGTCCTTTATTCAATAGTGCATGTTGTTCGTCAGTTAAAACATGTTGAGAAATATTAAGTACATTTGTATAATGTTCATTTACTTTATCACTGACATGAAAAGTTCTTCCAAACTTGTGACCCCTATGTTTTCTTCCGGCTCTGTTTCTTACCCCTAAAGGGTGTTGTGATGTTCTACCCCTTTTGGCATTTGGAGAGTCCCCAATTGTGGATATGTCTGTATCTGTAGTAGAGGATTCCTCCCCAGATGTAATGTAACTTGTACCAGTTTTCTTAAGAATAGACCTAGGTCTTTTTTTCTTCCGATTGAAGGGCACATTCTTGGTGCCTTGGGCAAACCTGACACCCTTCTGTGATTCGAATTGTCTGCCCTTTTGGTAGTCTTCTTTGTCCCGGGCAAATTTGTGTAATTTCTTACTTTTTAGACTATTCTCCAAAGTGGAGGCATCCTTGGCTAGCTTGCAGCTTTTGCAATTACATTTTCAAAACAACGAGTTTCACCAGCAAAAACACAGGTCCGGTATATGACATCAATTTCTTCGGAAATTGTAGTTCGGATTGGATAATCTATTTAGCCACCTGCACATGTCAGGCCTTTTACATTGGCCAGACATCAAGGCAGTTCCGTATTAGAATTTCAGAACACTTAGGGGACATCAGAAATCACAGAATTACCAATGCACTTTACAAACATACAATGAAACATTCAAATGCAAGATTCACCTTTACTATTATTGATCGAATTTTGGGAGATCGTTCTTTCAAATCAGGATGGCACGCTATTCTTAACACAAAGGAGAGAAGGTGGACTATTAAACTAGGGGGACTTTTCTCCCCAGGGTTAAATGACAAATTATGATTTTGCAGTAAGTAATTTAAATTCTTATTGTGCAAATCACTATTTTCTTTTCTTTGGTATTTTCTGTTTTATTACAGAGTCATGTTATATTGATATTTAGACAGTAAACTCATGCACAGATGGATGATATTTCAACAATGCATTATTTGTGACTTTTCATTATTATAACATTTTTATGTTTAATTAACTACAGGAAATGATGTCATGAATCTACTTATTCCAGCTATATAAGGGCTTCTTGCAATTACTTCAATGTATTACTGAGGAAAGCTTTGAGCTGAAACCGGTCTAACTACTTGCTTTTTGAAGTCAAAATAAACCTATTTGTCTGACTCTCCGAGGTGCTGGCATTTTTCATGTTTGGGACTATCATACTTGCTTGCCTGGCACCAGCCTAACTTGCTAGCTACATCCTTACATTCCTTGCATGGGCCCAGACCACGACGTCTCTGCCTGTGCTGCCTGTGCTTGCTTTAATAAGCGCACTCTCAGGTGCCGGGCAGAATTCGCCGAGGACTTTTTCGGTGAATCTTTTGCGTATATCATGCCGTCGGATCAACCGACAACCCAATCTGCTAAAAAACGCAAGGACCGGGACCGACATCCTCGGCCTGTGTCCACTACCGATGCTAATCCCAAACCCTCTGCTAGTGCTCCGGTCCCTTCAAAAGTGGTAAATCAACCGCTCCAGGCCGACGACACAGCATTAACACGACCCTCGGTCTCGGAGATCTCTCCAGTGCCGGTTGTTGATTTTCCTCCGGAAACCGAAGTTCTGGATCTACCCGACACCATTTCTGTGGACAAGGTTACGCCTGCACGTGGGGCTGCTAGGCCTCCTGTATCCATGTCCATCAAGGCCTTTGCAGTCAGGCCAGGGCCCATCCTAAACCTACTGCCCAGGCCCCTTCTGATAAGCAGATCATGTCTCTGGCTGCTGATCTTATTTCCCTTATCAGGGGGTCTCAGCCTCATCCGGACAAGGGTTCTCAGCCACCTGCAGAGAAAAGGCCTAGAACTGAGCAGGCGGACGACCTCTCTTTGGATGAAGCCTCTGGGGATTCTGAACATTCTGATACCCAAGAAGAATCCTTCCAGGCCTACGAGGACTCTGATGCTGAGGAATCAATTCCCTCTGCCTCCCCTCCAGAGGATTTCTCATTTGGTGAAGTCCTGCATTCCATGAGGGAACATTTTCAATGGCAGGGTCAGGAATTCTCTGACTCCAGGAAAAGGCTTCGTACCTTCCTCAAGCTTCCCCAGCACAGACCTTTGGCTATTCCACCTGTTATGGATGTTTTGGATGATGGTTTCTCTGACTCCAGTGCTAACCCTGATTCTCTTCCTCCTGCTCCTGTCAAGCCGGACAGATATTATAGGGTCCCTGACACTCACAAGCACCTTTTTAGGGCCCACTCTGTGGATCTAGAAACTATTTCACAGGGCCCCAAGGGAGTGGCTACCTCCTCTGCCAAAAACCCACTGCCAGCGGACAGAGAAGCAAGGTCCCTGGAGAGATGGGGTAAAAAAGTATATACCTCTACTACCCTAGCCATGAGGTCACTTAACTGCCTTTTTCACATGTTTCAGTACCAAGATTTTCTCCTGGATGATTTACAGAAAAAGTTAGCCTCTCCTGAGCCTATTGATAAAAAGGCATTGCAGGATCATATACATAACACTCAGCAGGTTAATAACCATTTTCTTCAGTGTGGTTATGATGCACTGGATGCTTCATGTAGGGCAGCTATGACTGGGGCTGTGATACGTAGACATGCTTGGTTAAAGGATCAGTCTTTGCCTGACCATGTTAAAGTAAAGTTACTGGATGCACCTTTGGAAAAACAGAAGCTTTTTGGTGCTAATGCACAAGATGTATAGAAATCCATAGAGGAAAAAGCAAAGTCAGTACAGACAGTCAAGGATTTCCTTCAGGTTCAGCCACCCAGATTCAGCAGAAACTGGCCCTCAAAGAATTGGTCCTTCCCCGGCTCTGACAAGTTTCAAAGGGGAAAAAGCAGACGTGCCCGAGGTAGAGGGCAATACCGAGGATCTTACAGGAGCCGCCAATGGCAACCTCCAAATCAAAGAAGTGGCGCAGACAGTTCAGCTGCACCACAAGGACAATCACAATGACTTGACTTTCGTTCCGCCTACAAAGGTTCAAAGAGAAGCACCTTTGGGCGGAAAATTATCCTTATTCTCACAAAACTGGCATATCTTAACCAAGGACAACTGGATTCTGGATTTGATAGACAAAGGTTACAGATTCCACTTCCACACATTACCAATAAGACAAGGCATGCCAAACCTGCCACATCATCAAAGGGCAGAGGCACACTCTCAAGTTTCCAAGCTGTTAAGTATAAAAGCAATAGAAAGGGTTCCTCCTCAGGAGCAAGGCCAGGGATTTTATTCAAGACTGTTCCTTGTTCCAAGAAAAGAAAACAAATGGAGACCCATACTGGACTTGTCATCTCTAAACACTTTTCTCATAGTGCCAAAGTTCAAAATGCTGATGCTGCAGCAACTCCTTCCCATGTTGGGCAAGGGGTCTTGGCTGATCACTCTGGACCTCAAGGAGGCATACCTGCATGTCCCAATCAGACAAAGCTGCAGAAGATACCTCAGATTTCTTTCAGGGACAGAGCATTATCAATTCTCAGCATTGCCATTTGGCTTGTCTACTGCGCCCAGAGTGTTCACAAAATGCCTGGCATCAGTAGTGGCACACTGCAGACTGCAGGGGATTCAAATATACCCCTACTCGGACGATTGCCTCATACAAGCAGACAACAAACAAACCTTAAAAGAAAATTTGGACTATGTCATGCATCTACTGCAGGCCTTGGGATACACAGTCAACATTCAGAAGTCAAAACTACTGCCATCCCAATAGATTATCTTCTTAGGAGCCAAACTGGACACAGAAAACCAAATGGCCTACCTCACAGAGGAAAAACAGCAGCATTTACCCGAGTACTTCAAAGGCCTAGCAAAACTCTCCCAGCTGACTGCAAGGAAAATCCTGCAGGCCCTGGGGTTCATGGCATCTTGCATCCTTCTGATATCTTTGGCAAGACTTCATATGAGAAAGCTGCAATGGTATTTAAAAAACTTATGGTCTCAACACAGCCAAAGCCTAGAGGACATAATCCCACTTATTCCATGTCTGCAAAAAGAATTTTTATGGTGGGCTCAAGCCAGTCAGCTAAACAAAGGCATGTCTTTCAACAGACCTCAAGCAGGCCAAATGATTACAACAGATGCCTCAGACCATGGATGGGGGGCACACATGGAGGGCAGATGCATTCAAGGGCAATGGATGCCAAAGGAAAGACATCTGCACATAAACCAAAAAGAGATGTTGGCAGTGATGCATGCAATCGAGTCTTTAGAAAAATCACTACAACAAGGGCATTTGCTAATAAGGACAGACAACACCACTGTCATGTGGTACATAAACAAGCAGGGAGGCACTCATTCTTATCCCCTCTGCAGACTAACAATGCTTCTCTGGGAAAAATCCCTGAGCCTGAAGATACATTTACAATCCCAGTTTGTACCAGGCAAGGACAATGTACTGGCGGACAACCTGAGCAGAAATTTCATGGATCCACACGAATGGATGCTGCACCCTCACATTTTCTCTCAACTGACAAAGACATGGGGAAGACCGGATGTAGATCTTTTTGCTTCCTACTTAAATCATCACCTGGAAAAATTCTGCACAAGGACTCACCATCCTCTAGCCTGGAAAACGGATGCTCTCTCCTTCAGCTGGAATTCTCTAAAAATGTATGCATTCCCCCCTCTGCCTCTGCTGACCAAGGTGATACTGAAGATCAAAGCAGAACAACCAACAGGCATCTTGATAGCTCCAGACTGGCCAAGGCAACACTGGTACCCATTGCTATTGACCATAACTCGGACCAAACCATGGCCTCTGACCCTATGGCCCCTGCTCCTAACACAACACAATTACAGGACTGTACATCAAGACCTGAAAACATTACATCTGACAGCCTGGAGGCTAACATGACTTCTCCACCTAAATCTCTTTCAAAATCAGTTCAAGAAATCTTGCTGGAAGCACGCAGACCTTCCACCAGAAAAACCTATTCAGCCAAGTGGAAGAGATTCAGTATCTGGAATGCCAACAGGGGTCAGGACACAGCATTACTGAGTATACCTCAGATTTTAGAATACTTGGCAGAACTATTTCATACTGGACTCTCATACTCTTCAATAAAGATTCATGCCTCAGCAATCTCAGCAAAATACAACTGTGACCCTCCAGTGTTTACTCATCCTCTGCTAAGACAGTTTCTAAGAGGAATAAAGAATATCAAACCTCCCAGAAAACAGCCAGTACCTGCATGGGACCTCAATTATGTGTTGGAGAAATTAACTCTTCCTCCATTTGAGCCAGCAGCAACTTCAGAAATGCAATTTCTTTCATGGAAGACGGCCTTATTGGCAGTCACATCTGCAAGAAGAGTTTCGGAGATGCAGGCACTCATGGCAGTACCTCCCTTCCTCATTTTTCAAGACAGAGTTTCTCCAAGAACCAATCCTACATTCATGCCAAAAGTGATTTCCAGGGTGTCTCTAAATCAAGCTATTCACCTGCCTACATTCTTCCCCCAATCCTCAAAATAAGGGGGAAAAACTACTGCATACTTTGGACATACACAGACAACTACGTTACTACTTGGACAGAACTAAGGCCACCAGAAAGTCTGACCAACTGTTTGTAGCCTATGCTGCTGGAGTGCAAGGAAAAGCAATCTCCAAACAAACAATTTCAAAATGGATTGGACATTGCATCAGATTCTGCTATTCTTTCCATGGAAAAGGTGTGCCAGCCAATATTAGGCCACATTCCACCAGAGCTATAGCCACTTCCACAGCTTTCCTAAGAGGAGTGGCAACAAAGGACATTTTAGAGGCTGCTACATGGAGCTCCGTGCATACATTTACCAAGCACTACAACCTGCCCTTATACTCCAAATCCCGAGCAGGCTTTGCTTCGGCAGTCCTGCAGGGGATTTTAGCTACACCATCCTTATCATAGTTCCATCCACCCCCAGCTTGGCTATGGTATTCAACCCATATGATATGACTGCAGTTGCATTCTTGAAGGACATAGTACAGTTTTGTACCTACCATAAATGTAGATGTCCGATAGATATGCAACTGCAGTCGGATTTTCCCATCCTCCTACCCCTCTATATCCTTCTTTTTGGGTCCCTACCCCTTTTCCCATTAGCTGGGGGTATTTCCTATGGTGTATCTGTTTATTACTGTTGTGCATGTTTGGGATTATTTTTATCCATTTACCAAATTTAGCCTTCCTAGGAGGGCACCTGGCATCTTGGGCAAGAAACACTGAAGAAGATGGCGTCGGCCGATGCCTTTATACTCCAGCCGTTGTGACGTCTGAGAGGAGGCGACACCAGCCGACGCCGGACCCAGACTTTGGAATTCGGCCGACCGAGGGCTGCCTGAGGCAGGACAACCCCATATGTTATGACTGCAGTTTCATATCTATCTGACATCTACATTTATGGTAGGTACAAAACTGTACTTTTTGCAGAGCCCTCAAGTCCTCATTCATTAGTGCTTCCTTTGATGGCTTGTTTGGCCCATCAGTAAAAGAAATACTCTCCTGTAGTGAGCAAGATGGAAAGACCTTGTCTGCTGTAGGAATTCATTTTTCTACCCCGCAGAAAACCTTCTCCAGGAATCAGCGTGAAGGTAAAAAGATGTGGTTTTGAAAGTGATAATGTACATTCCAAGATTCGTGAGGGGAAGCTTCCCCCAGAGGCGGGTGGGTGGAGTTCCAATGGAAGACGCTGCTATTGCAGCAAAGGAGGCCCACAGAATCAAGGGTTTTGAGAACTTCTCAGGTAAACCCTTCTAGCACTCCTGAAAGTTAACCTGACTGCTCTTCTCTGGAGGCAATCGGGGGAGCTTTACAAATTGTCTCTCAGTCAGTGATGGAGGTGATCTTCTGTCTAGGAGGTCAATCTTGCTACGATATGTTCTCTTCTATCCACAAGTGCAATAGGTTCTTTTCCCTAACCCCCCCCCCCCCCCCCCCGAGTCACCAAGAGATGCTGTAGTCCATGTGTGGCCCTCCGGTCTTCTTTACAGTTATCCCCCCTTACCTCTAATCCCCAAATTTCTTCAGAAAGTATTTCGGTTGAAGAGCAAGGATATCCTCGTTGCCCTTTTTTGGTCTCAAGTGTGGTTTCCCTTCCTGTGGTCTCATCTACTTCTGCCCTGGATTCTAGACCTCAGTCCATATCTAATTTCTCATACCTCAGGGGTGACACATCTGGACATAGCAGGTCTCAATTTGACCACATGGTTTCTCCAATTCCATTAATGGTCAGACAGCCCAGGCTTTCCTCCATGGTCGTCAGGTATTGCTTTCATCCCCAAAAGACTCCACTAGAAAAATTTACAAGAGAAATTGGGAAAGATTTTATTTCTGGGCTTACCAGAGAAACTTGGATCCTTTTATTACATATATTCCTGTTGTCCTAGATTTTTTTTTGCTTCAGTTTTTCAGGAATGAGCTAGTTTTTCCACTGTAAAAGTTCAGTTAGTAGCCATTCGAATTATCATACTGATGACAAAACTTCCCTGTTGGCTTCTTCTAAATATGTAAAGCATTTCTTAAAGGTACTTTTCTACTTCCAGTTAAAGACCTTACTCCTCTGTGGGATCTTAGCTGTTACTGCAGGGTTTGACTCGTGCTACTTTCAAGCCTTCAGCCAAAATTGATCTCAAGTGTCTGTTCTGGAAAACAAGTTTTTTTTAGTGGCTATTAATTCAGTGAAGCACGTTTCAGAACTCCAAGCACTCCTTACTTTGGTGTTCTGCAAAGATGGTCACTCTACGTATTAATCCATCTTTTCTGCCCAAAGTAGTCTCGGAAGCGAGCATCAATAGTCATCAACTTACCAGTGTTCTTCCCTAATTTTTCTATCAAGGGTGAATGCATGCTTTATCTCTTAGACGTGCATAGACAGGTCCATTTTTATCTCTATAGAGCAAAGATGTTTAGAAGTACTGATCAGCTGTTCATCTCCTTTACCCCTTAGTAGGTTGGAAAAAAAAATTCCAAAGTTAACTTAGCAAGCTGGTTAAGAGATTTCATATCCTTTGTCTATAGTCATTGAGGTCTATCTTTGCCCAGACCTCCAAAGGCTCCCTGTGCTAGAGCTATGGCTACTTCATTTGCTCTCTGGTCCAGAGGTTCTCCTGATGGTATTTGTGCTGCAGCCACTTGTCCAATGCCCATATCTTTATTGCTCATTACAAGTTGGATTTGTTCTCCAGAGGCAGAGCTGCCTTTGGTTCTGCTGTACTCCAGAATATCTTTCCTTGAGGGCCATCCAGGTTTCTTGTAGTTGGAGATTCTCTCCCATACATTGAAGAAAGAATGAACATGACCACATCAAGTATAAAAGTTGTACTCACCATAATTATCCCTTTGTGTTGTCCATTTTCATTCTTTCTCAACTTTTCCCCCTCATTCCCCCTGATCTATCATCTAGGAGTGACCTGATAGTGTTATTGGGATCGCTGTTAAAGTTTAGTCCTATCTTTCCTTTATCTTTTCTTTTTATTTGGGCAATAGAGTGTCCTTATGTTTATGGAGCAGCAAATTTGATATCAGGTATTACAGGGCTGTGAGGCATTATGGGTAAAGGGAGGAACTAGAGAGTCTGGGCCAAGAGTCTAAGTTAATGCGGCTGAGCAGGATCCAAGGTCTGATCATACCCATGACCCATGATATGAGAGACCCATACGTTGAGGAAGAATGAAAATGAACACAGATGCATACTTATGGTGAGTACACAACTTTTACTTATTTTTTTTATCATAATGGCTACTCTGTCCATAGTATTTTGGAATGCAAGTGGTTGTATAGGTACAAACAAAAAGGAAAGAGTACTGAATTACATTAAGAAATAAAGACTTCAAATAGCAATGCTGCAGAGGATGCATTTGGGAAGAAATGAGCATGTGAATTTAAAGAGGATTTTTAGAATGGATATTCAGCAGAATGTCAGGGACAAAGGAAAAGGGGAGTTATAAGATTGATTGTTAGATGGGATCCAATAATGATAGAAGTGGAGAAAAAAAGATGACAGTAGATTTTTGCGGTGGTAAGGGGCTGTGTTGGTAAGTTGAAAGGGTTACATTGGCGTGTTTTATTCCACAAAAAACTGCTGTTGTGCAGCTTAAGAAATAGCTTTCCGCAGGGAATATTACTTGTATGTGAGGACTTGGAGCTTGATTTTCAGTGGTGAGGATGTATCAGGTGGATCTGTAAAGGAAATTCTAAATTTATGAAGAAATTTATGAAAATATTTGTTGTGGACGATGTTAATTCAGTAGTAGGAACTTGGACAGAATTTACATTTTATTCCTCAATGTGTAATAACTGGGCTCAAGTAGAAATACATTATATTTTGTAGGAATATTTGCATTTAATTGAAAGCTCTGACACGCATCCAGTCCATCTTTAACACAGTAATAAAAAGTAAGATAAAAATGCAGGATAATGAAGTAAAAGTGAGACACTGGCTTTTATCTACATACCTGTTAAATTTATGTATTTTATTTATTTTACATTTGTTGACCGGGATTGTCCGGCTGAGCTGAAGAGCCCTTTTTCAGCAGAGGCCCAGGGAGAAAAGCTCCAACATATTAAACAATTTTCATTATAAATTAGCATTAAACAGCAATGTTACAGGATTATTACAAGGCATTAAGCAGCAATACAATGTTATACATTGTCAATAATCAGGAGTATAGCAAAACTATTTCAAGATGTATAAAAATAAATATTTCATTGAGATGAATATAGTTTTTGGGGTAAGTGGTTACAAAAAAACAGTTTTATCGTAATGTAGATGTTAATCGTGTTACCCTGCTGCAGTCATCACACTTGGGTTAGCCTGCCGTCAGGCGGTCCCACAGTCAGCCCAAATTCCAAAGACTTGGTCCGGCATCGGTTGCTGTCGCTACTTCCCTGACGTTAGTGCGCCAGGGGTATATAAGAGGCATCTGACGCCATTTTCTTCTGTCTTTCTTACTGCGCGGTGCCCAAAGCAGAAGCAGTTCGCAAGTGCCGGTCTGCCGACACCTGAGATTTTCTAATCGAATTTCAGTCCGAAGTCTTCAATAAAGCTAAGTACCCCGTTGGGGAACCTTTTCTTGCCTCAGTCTGATGTCAGAAAAAGTTAACAATTGCATTTCTTGTGGGAAGCAAATACCTCATAAGGACTTCCATTCTTATTGTATTCCTTGCCTAGGCCAGACCACGACGTCACAGGTTGTCTGTTTTGTGCTAGGTTTAATAAATGAACTATCAAACGCCGTTTTGACTTCGCACGACATTACTTTGGTAAGAAATTGAATTATATCATGCCGTTGGAGCAGCCGACGACCGGCATGCATAAAAAGAGCAAGGATAAGGACAGGCAGCCTAGGAACAAGCCAAACTCCAAGGCCTCTGCTGGGCCTGTCGCCAGTTCTCCGGTTTTCAGTGAGGCGCCTGCACAGCCCCTGATGACCGCAGAATCGGAACATCAGACCGCTTCGGATTCTCAAGCGGAGTGTACCAGGCCGTTGCAGCCATCTTCATTAGGCCCTTCCGACACCAGAGCAGAAGGAGATCCCGGTGCAGTAGAAACACCTTCGGTTGCAGAAGGTGTCTTCAGACCGACTACACTCACCATTAAATCTTATGCTAAGCTTAAAACTCCATTAAAACCAAAGAAGACTGTACATCAGTCTCCAGTTCAAGGCCCCATGCCTAAGAAACAGATGCTTAAGATGGCTGAAGATTTGAATACCCTAATCAGGGGTTCCCATCCCCCTCCAGATAAAAGATCATGACAAGAGGAGGATTATGCTTCCTCTGAACAGGTTTCTATTTCCTCCGATTCTTCTGAGGAACAGGATTACGCTTTTCCTCCTTATGAAGACTCTGATGCTGAAGACTCTATTCCCTCAGCATCTCCCCCTGAAGACTCCTCCTTTGGGGAAACTTTACATACCATGAGGGAACATTTCCACTGGGAAGGCCAGGACTACTCTGATTCTAAGAAAAGGCTCAGAGAGTTGCTTTTACTACACCAGCACAGACCACTGGCTATCCCTCCAGTTTTAGACATTGTGGATGATGATTACTTGGAGTCTAGTCTAAATCCAGACTCTCTACCTCCTGCTCCAGCCAAACCAGACAGATACTACAGAGTACTTGACTCACACAAATTCCTGTATAAAAGCCCTGTGGCTGACCCAGAAACAATTTCCCAGGGTCCCAAAGGGGCTAAAGCTTCTATGGCTAAAAATCCTGTGCCCTCTGAAAGAGATTCCAGTGCCCTAGATAGATGGGGAAAGAAGATGTACACCTCAGCTACACTGGCTATGAGAGCATTAAATTGTCAGTTTCACATGCTGAAATATCAGCAATTCCTCAAAAAAGGAGCACACATTC
This sequence comes from Protopterus annectens, assembly GCF_019279795.1. Classification (NCBI taxonomy): domain Eukaryota; kingdom Metazoa; phylum Chordata; order Ceratodontiformes; family Protopteridae; genus Protopterus; species Protopterus annectens. The sequence continues at coordinate 918,220,424 of NC_056731.1, read as the reverse complement.
TGAACAGTCTGAATTCAGGGACATGCAGGATCTGTTGCATGCAGCTGAACAGGTGGGCAAACATACTTTACAATGTGGATTTGATTCATTGGAAGCTTCCTGTAGAGCAGCTGTTACTGGGTCTGTCATACGTAGACATGCTTGGCTAAAAGAACAAACCCTACCTGATCATGTTAAAGCAAAATTATTGGATGCACATTTACAGCAGGATGTATTATTTGGTGTCAAAGCAGAAGAGGTTTTAAAAGAAAATGAAGGATAAGGCAAAGTCTATGCAGACGGTCAAGGATTTTTTTACAGGTACAACCCCCTCATTTCAGCAGAAATTGGCCAACAAAAAAATGGCCCTTTCCAGCTTCTGACAGATCACAGAGGGGCAAATACAGACACCCAAGGGGCAGAGGTCAGTCACAAGGCCCTTACAAACCTCGCCAATGGGGTACTGCTACCCAGAAAGGAGGAGAAGACAAGGCCCCAAACTAGCAGAAGACAAACACAATGACTCAACCCTCAAACTACCAAGCAAATCTCTCTTGGCAGCTCCCTTAGGAGGAAAATTAGCACTTTTTGCAGACAACTGGCACATCATCACAAAAGACAAATGGGTCCTAAACATAGTCTCACAAGGATACAGATTCCACTTTCATACCTTGCCAAGGATAAAAGGAATGCCAAACCTGCCACCAAATCAATAGGCAGAGGCACAAAAACAAATCACTGCTCTCATGGACATGAGCCATTCAACAGGTACCTACATAGGAGCAGAGAAAAGAATTTTACTCAAGACTCTTTCTAGTCCCAAGAAAGGACAAAGCATGGAGACCCATTCTGGATCTTTCAATTCTGAACACCTATCTGCAAGTACCAAAATTCAAGATGCTAACACTACAGCAGCTTCTTCCCATGCTGGGCAAGAATGCTTGGCTAGTAACGTTGGACCTCAAGGAGGCATACCTGCATGTCCCTATCAGACAAAATTGCGGAAGATACCTCTGCTTCATGGCAGGTTCAACTCTTATCAATTCTCTGCACTGCCCTTTGGCTTATCTACTGTGCCCAGGGTCTTCACAAAATGCCTGGCACCAGTAATTGCATACTGCAGACAAAGAGGAATTCAAATATACCCATACTTGGACGACTGCCTTATTCAAACAGAAAGCAAGGACATTCTTTTAAAGCATCTGGCATTTGTCAAACACTTCTAAGTTACCTAGGGTACACAGTAAATGAAAAGAAATCAAAATGAGTGCCCTCACAAAACATAATATTCCTGGGTGCCAGCTTGAATACAACGGCCCAGATGGCTTATCTCACGCCAGACAAGCAACAACAGCTGACTCAATACTTCAAAATAATGGCAACAAAGGCCCAACTCCCTGCAAGAAAAATTCTGCAGGCCTTGGGATTCATGGCATCTTGCATACTACTAATACCATTTGCAAAACTGCATATGAGGAAATTACAATGATACCTGAAAAGCGTATGGACTCAGCACTGCCACAGCTTGGAAACAATGATACCACTCATTCCCTGCCTTCAGCAGGAGTTTCTATGGTGGGCACAGGCATGTCACCTCAACAAGGGTCAGCCTTTCACCTTACCCACAGCCAGGCAAACTATGACAACAGATGCATCAGACTATGCCTGGGGAGCACACATGGCAGGACAGTGCATTCAGGGCAAATGGACTACAGATCAAAGGCATCTGCATATCAATCAAAAAGAAATGCTAGCAGTACAGAATGCCCTAACAGCTTTCAAGGACCTCTTACACCCAGGACAACTAATAATAAAGACAGATAATACCACAGTAATGTGGTACATAAGCAAGGGGGCACACATTCCTACCCTCTATGCAGGCAAGCAATGACCTTGTGGAACACAGCACTGTCATACCAAGTTCAACTACAAGCACAATTCCTGCCAGGAAAGAAAAATACATTGGCAGACGACCTAAGCAGAAATATCATGGATCCCCACGAGTGGAAACTAGATCCACAAGTATTTGCAATGATAACTCAAAAATGGGGACGACCAGACATAGATCTGTTTGCCAACCCCCAAAACTACCAACTTCAAAAATTTTGCACAAGGACATTCCACCCACAAGCTTGGAAAGTGGACGCCCTCTCATTCAGTTGGAAAACATTAACAGTGTATGCCTTTCCTCCACTACCTCTTCTAGCAAAGGTACTGCTGAAAGTCAGGTTAGAGAGGCCACAAATAATACTCATTGCACCAGACTGGCCACACCAGCACTGGTATCCAATTCTAAGGAACATGGCCCATGGCCCACCATGGATTTTACCACAAATTCCTCACCTGCACACCCAGCGAGATAATTGGATTCTACACAGCCAACTCAAGACTTTAAATGTGGCTGCATGGCAAATTACCTAAACAACCAGCCAGCATCTCTATCCAAAGCTGTTATGGATGTCATTCTGGAGGCCCAGCACCAGGAAAACCTATTCAGAGAAATGGAAAAGATTTTGTGCCTGGAACCAGGCTAAAGGCCAAAATCCCCTTGATCCCAACATTCCTCAGATTCTACAATATTTAACTGAGATGTTGCACAAAGGACTTTCCTTTTCATCTATTAAGATCCACGCCTCAGCAATTTCAGCTCATTACAACACGGATCTTCCTCTATTTTCACATCCACTCCTAAGACAGTACCTCAGAGGGGCTAAGAACGTAAGACCGCCCAGGAGAGCACCAAAACCTTCTTGGGATCTCAACTTTGTTCTGGAAAAGCTTACACTGCCGTCCTTTGAACCAGCTTTTTCAGCTGATTTTAAATTTCTTTCATGGAAAACTACCCTGCTACTAGCAATAACTTCAGCTAGAAGAGTCTCAGAGTTACAGGCACTAATGGCAGTGGAGCCTTTCCTCATTTTTCATCAAGACAGAGTCTCGCTACGAACTAACCCTTCCTTTATGCCAAAGGTGGTATCCAGTGTGGTCCTAAACCAAACCATTCATTTGCCCACCTTTTTCCCAAATCCCCAGAACAAAGGTGAAAGACTCCTGCACTCTTTGGACATTCACAGGCAATTACGTTACTACTTGGATAAAACTAAGGCTTTCAGAAAATCTGACCAGCTCTTTGTAGCCTATGCTGCAGGATCACAAGGAAAAGCTATCTCAAAACAGACCATTTCAAAATGGATAGGACATTGCATCCGTTTCTGCTACACGCATCATGGGAAACCGGTACCTGCTAACATTAGGCCCCACTCCACCAGGGCTACAGCTACATCAGCAGCCATTCTCAGGGGGTGTGCCAACCAAGGATATTCTGGAAGCTGCAACTTGGAGTTCAGTGCACACCTTCACCAAAAACTATCACTTACCTCTATATTCCAAGACTAGAGCTGGTTTTGCCACTGCAGTTTTGCAGGGCCTACTAGCTTTTTCTAACCCTGTTTAACTCCACCACCCATCCTTAGCTTTGGGATTCGACCCAAGTGTGATGACTGCAGCAGGGTAACATGAACATAGTACAGTTTTGTACCTACCATAAATGTACATGTTAGTGTTCACCCTGCTGCAGCCCAGGTTACCCTCCCTCCATCCCCTCTGAACTAGCTGGACTTATCTATACCATTCTGTCCTATACAACCTCTTTGGTGTATTTGCTTGTGCCTGAAGGTATTGTTTTATTTTTATATGTACATTTTTGTATAGCAATATATATATTTTGCCTACCTATTGGGGGCACCTGACATCTGGGGCAAGAAAAACTGAAGAAAATGGTGTTGGATGCCTCTTGTATACCCCTGGCGCACTGACGTCAGGGAAGAAGCGACAGCAACCGACGCCGGACCAAGACTTTAGAATTCAGGCCGACTGCGGGACCGTCTGACGACAGGATAACCCAAGTGTGATGACTGCAGCAGGGTGAACACTCGAACATCTACATTTATGGTAGGTACAAAACTGTACTTTGCATGAAGGTAAGACAATTACAATAGAATGTTTCTCTGAGGCAATTTGCTTAATAGATTTTAGAAGACAGTAGAAAGAGTAGTCAAGGAAGATTAGAGAGAGCTAGTGAGAAGAGTGAGTTAAGGGCAGAAAGTAGATTAAGGTATGAAAAGTAGGGGATGTTTAAGGAGTGAGAGTACAGGGGCAGAACCAGTGAATTTTAAAGTGCTCTTTGGTGGCTGTCTTAAATTGTTTAGGATGTGTAAGGGTCCTGATTTCTAGTGCGAGTCCATTCCAAGCAGTAGTGGGGTGATAGCTGCTCATGTTGAGTCCAACTTTAGACTTGGGTTTGTAGATTAAGAATTTAAGAAATGGGTAGTGGAAATTACTGGAGAGTTATTAGAGAAGATAGAAATGTTTTCAGAAGTTATAGCTAGTGAGATGGATAAAAATGAAAATGGAGTTTAAAAGCAGGGTAGAAATAAAAGGGAAAGATGGTTAAGAAGTAATATGAATTACTTAGAGGGGCTGACAAAAGTTAAAGTATTGGAGAACAAGTGGAATCTTGCAGAGTAAGAGGAGGCACAAATGCATAATGCTAAAGATAAATTAAGGGAATACCTGGTTAACAAGTGTGAGTTTAAAAAGAGTGCTATTAAGCAGCTGTTTTTTGTGCTCTGGAGTTTTGTAAAAAAAAAACATTTAACACAATGAATTAGGCAGCCGAATGCCGAAAGGGCCATTGCTAAACTTAGGGAGACTATAACAAGGAAAATAAGAGATTCTGTAGAGGTTTTGAAGATGTTTCTAAAGTGTTATGAAAATTTGTGTAAAGCAGAAAAATGTGGAAATAAAGAAAGAGTGCAAATTGAAATATTTGTGCAAGACTTAATTATGCCAAGGTTAGAGGTAGATGAGGCTCAGCAACTGGCAGTTGAGATAGAGAGGATGAGAGAAAAATGGTGATGTATAATCAGTCTTCAGGAAAGTCTCCAGGAACAGATGGTATTACTGTGGAAGTTAGGAGGGAAGAAAGTGACAGATCATGAAGATTTTGTTTGACAGTATTTTAAAAGGTGGGGAAGCACCAACATCTTGGAAGAAAGCTGTGGTGGCTATATTACCTGTGGATAGTCAGGACCCATGAGACCTTGCTTTATACAACGCATTTTAATTTTAAACCATGATTATAAAGTGTTTGTGTGTATAATAGCTAAAGGAATGGTAAAGGTGTTGCTGAAATTGGTATGGATCAGTGTGGTTTTGTGGAGGAGAGGAAAACATTTAACTTAATAGAACAGTGATGATCCAGAGGGAAGCAGAATGTAAGAAAATATTGCTGCTGTTGGTGAGTCTTGATGCAGAGAAAGCATTTGACACTTTTAGTAGTGTAGTGGAAGCATTTGCATTTCCTGATGCAATAATAAGATTAATTAGGATGATATATGAATGATTGGAGGCAGGAATTAACGTGGGAGTGTTCTTTGATAAGTTGTATTTCGACAGAAGAACTAGACAGTGGTGTCCTCTTTCCCCTTTATCTGCTTTATATTTAGAGCCATTGATAAAGAAAATAAGTGACTCAGAAATGCAAGGGTATGATTAGTTTGATAGTCAAGGAAAACTGGCTTCATTTGCAGATGGTATTAGTTTGTACTTAATAAATCCATAAAAAAGATACATCAGTATTGTGGGACATTTTGAAACTATTTCAAGTCTTTTTGGGTTATAAAATCAGGGAAGATAAAACAAAGGATGTTATGTAGTCCTATCTCGCCTACATTCTTACCCGTGGGTTCAGAGCTGAATATCGGCTCTGACTCTGCCGATTCTACTAGCTCCAAGTCTTTCATTGGCTGGGCTAAGCAGGTATCCCATGGTGCATTGCTCCATATCCCCAGATCTCGTTTGCCGCTCGTGTGATTGTTGTGTGGTATCCCACTGACTGTTCCCTCGGGCTAGGCCCATTTCATTTAGAGGGCCTAGTTCTCCTCTGTTTGCCTTGTGTCAGTATGGTCTAGACCGTTTAAGTTAGAGGTTTGAGTTTTCCCTTTCCTTGTGGTCCCTTGTTCCGAGTTTGTACTTGATCTTGGTGTGTGTTTGATCACTGTTTTAGTGTTGGTTACTGTTTAGCGTCGTTCCCGCTTTTTGTAGAGTGAACGCCTGTGTGTGGTTTTCAGATTTGGTTTTGTGTTGTGGGCATAGTAGTTAAGATGTCTAAGGATCCCAAGGAGCACAAACTTTCGGGTTTTAAAAAGTGCTCTAAATGTGGGTACAAAATGTCCATTGCCGATGGGCATTCCATTTGTGTCTATTGCTTGGGTGCCATCCATCTGCAGGAATCCTGCAGTTTTTGTCATGCGTTCAGTCCTATAATTCTCCAAGAGAGAAAGAATAAGCTAATTTTAAAGGGACTATTGAAACTCTCTTTTGAAGAGGCTATGGATTCATCTTCCAGTGGAAAGTCAAAATCTGGCAAGTCAAAAAAGAGACCTCCGGCTCCGTCAGCTTCATCAGAGCCCCCGGAGAAAATCTCAAAAACTGCATTGACGACCTCTGCTCCACTGTCCTTGGGGCAGCAGGAAGGGTCGGTATTGAAGGGACTGGCATCTGCTCCAATTGTATTGGAACCTCCTAGGAACCGATCGGCCAGTGTCAGACCAGCTTCTCCTGAGAGGAGATCTCATTCTCCATCCCTGTCCTCCAAATCCTCCAGGACCCTTTCGGATGTGGATGTTGATAGGGTGGTTCAGAGGCTCCTCCAGTCACCAGTTTTGGCAAAATTGTTTTCTGCTCCGGCCCAGTCGGCTCCGGAGCCCGTCCCGACCCCATCTTTGATCATTCCTCCTCTGAGCGCTTCTCTATCTTCGTAGCCGGAGTGTTCCACATTGTGTGATGTTTCTAGGTCTGCTTCGATGCCCCATTTGGCTCCATCGGTACCGGCATCGGCTCCGACCCCGTCGGCTCCCTCCTCTGAGTTCGGGACTCAGGATTCTTCGGTCGGGTCTGAGGGGGACATCTCTGGGCTTATTTCGGTCCCGAGCCTCCCTCTCGGTGCATCGGCTCTGGGAACTCCGACCCCCATCATGGCATCGGAGACTGGTCACTCCTCGGATTTGGGAGGGTGTCCTTCGTGGTTATGCGGACCGCGCTGGCCAGATCGTCCGCTACATTAGGCGGGTTGGTCACTCTGTCCCCCACCACTCTGGTGAGAGCTTCTGATCACGACCCATCCATGGACAGCAGAGCACCAGGGCCTAGGGATACCCCCACGAGTGGTCCCCAAATTTCTGAGGGTCCCTCAGAGTTCGTGCCTGAGGAGCCCCCCAGAAAGAAAACGTGCAAGAGGAAGCACATAGACTCCCAGGATGAGTCCCTCACCTCTGATACTTACTTTGAGGAATCTGAGGGGTCCCCCAAGTCACCCTCTGATGTTTCCTTCTCCGATATCCTGGAGATACTGAAACAAAGAGGTGACTGGCTGTCGAAAGCCCCTTCCGAGGAGGAGTGAGTATTCCTTAAGGCATTTGGTGCTCAGCCCTCCACCTCTTGGGTATCTCCACCCTTTGACGAACTCCTTGACCTGATTTGTCGAAAAGTGTGGGAAAACCCTGATTCTGTGGAGCCCGTGCCCAGGCGTCCCAACAAGTTTCTTTCCTCCCCCCCCCCCTCACCTCTGATACTTACTTTGAGGAATCTGAGGGGTCCCCCAAGTCACCCTCTGATGTTTCCTTCTCCGATATCCTGGAGATACTGAAACAAAGAGGTGACTGGCTGTCGAAAGCCCCTTCCGAGGAGGAGTGAGTATTCCTTAAGGCATTTGGTGCTCAGCCCTCCACCTCTTGGGTATCTCCACCCTTTGACGAACTCCTTGACCTGATTTGTCGAAAAGTGTGGGAAAACCCTGATTCTGTAGAGCCCGTGCCCAGGCGTCCCAACAAGTTTCTCCCCCCCCCCCCCCCCCAGGGCAAAGAGTTTCTGTCTAAAGGAGTCCCTGTAGATGCCATGGTGGTGGCGGCAGCCACTCAGAAGGAAGTAGCATAGTCTTCTTCATCAGTCCATCCTCCTAACAAGGAGACTAGGACCATGGATCGGTATGGGAACCGTACCCTCTCGTCAGCAACCTTTACCTTACGGTCGCTGAATTACCTGTCTCACTTCACTCAGCTCCAGAGAGATCTCCTCAAAGAGTTAGGAGACACTCTTACAGTTAACGTTCCTGAGGCGGTGGCTCGGATGGTTAACACCCAGGTCTCTACCCTCAACTCCATTGTTAACTCATCCATGCGGCTCATTTCGTATGCAGCCGAGGGAGCGAGTAGGGCAGCAAGCTCAGGGGTCGCCCTTAGAAGGCAAGCCTGGCTGCGCCTGTGTCACTTTGCGGAGGCCTTCAAGTCTTCCTTCACTGATGCCCCCTTTGATGGTTCCTCTTTGTTTGGGACCAAAGTGAAAGACACCCTCACCAGGTGCGAGCAAGAGGGAAAGACCCTGTCTGCCGTAGGGGTCCATTTTTCCCTTCCTTCTAGGCCTTATCCCAAGGCCCAGTGGGTGGGGGAGATGTGGTTCAAGAAATCACAGAGGTTTTTTCCTGCCGCACAAGGTGAACCCCCCCCCTCCAGAGGCAGGGGAAGGGGGGTTATTCAGGGAGACCTTGCCCCAGAAGCAGAGGGTCCCCCGCAATTTGGGAGACTGCGATTCCTTTCGTGGCTCTCTGTACTCTCGTTCCTGCGGGTGTGCCCGGCTGCGCTTATCCGGAGCCAGTCAGGGATCGAATTTCATTATATCCGGAAGCCTGGGAAAGCATTACCCAGGACCGATGGGTATTACGGATAATTTCCGGAGGGTATCTCATTCCACTCGCATCAGACCCCCTGCCAATCAGAAAAATCCCATATGTTCCACCCAGTCAAAGGGATCAAGCAGCCTCAGAGGTCTCAGAGCTGCTAGAAAAAGGAGCCATCCAGCGTGTCCCCTCAGACCAAATCGGATTAGGGACTTACTCAAGATTCTTTTTGGTGCCGAAAAGAACAGGGGACCTGAGACCCATACTAGATCTCAGCCAACTGAACAACTACGTACACAAGTCCAAGTTCTGTATGGTCACACTACAATCAATTCTCCCATTGTTGTGATTGGAGGTATGGATGTGCTCCATCGACCTCAAGGATGCTTACAACCATGTGAAAATGGACAGGACATCCAGGAGTCACCTACTCTTCCGGCTGGGAGCCAGTCATTTCCAGTTTCAAGCCCTGCCCTTTGATCTCACCACAGCCCCCAGGGTGTTCACCAAGTGTATGGCGGTGGTGACTGCTCCCTTGAGACATCAGGGATTCCAAGTGTTTCCATATCTGGACGACTGCCTCCTTACAGCCCCCACCAGGCATCAACTAGTTCAAACCAGGGACGCTACCATCACTCTGTCACCAGTTGGGTATAACAATAAATTGGGAAAAATCTGCTTTATTGCCCTCGCAGCATGTCACCTTTATAGGAGCAGAATTACACCATTCGAATGTGAGCATTTTTACTGCAGGAAAGGATCAGAGTCGTACAACAACAGATACACATGCTGATGCCCCTGAGACAAGCGAAGGCAAGATGGGTTCTCCAGCTCCTAGGGACCATGGCAGCAACAATCATGTTGGTCCCTCTAGCGAGATTGCACATGAGAATTCTCCAATGGCTCCTCTTTGTTCAGTGGTCTCAACAAAGACTTCCACTGTCTCATCCCAACTTGCTCACGGACAGATGCAAGCAAGACTCTGTTGGTGGCTGTGCACCAACAATTTGGACGGGGGAAGGTCCTTTGTTCCACCCATCCCGGTGGCCACGGTGACCACGAACGCCTCCCAGATGGGGTGGGGGGGCATTATCTTGGCAGGACAGTCCAAGGCATGTGGCAAGAACACGAGTTACATCTGCATATAAACGTCCTAGAGATGAGAGCAGTGCTACTTGCATTGCAGGCACTTCGGAGCTTTCTTCCTCTAGGGACGATTGCGATACACTCAGACAACATGTCAGTAGTGTGGTATCTAAACAAGCAAGGGGGAACCAGGTCTTACCCTCTGTGCAGAGAGGCCATGCGAGTGTGGCACTGAGCAGTAACTTCCCAATGGTTTCTGGTGGCAACGCACATTCCGGGGAAGTCCAACGTGATTGCGGACAGGCTAAGCAGAGCTATTCTGATGCCTTACGAGTGGTCCCTGAATCGCCTGGTTGCAGAGCGAATCTTCAGCAGATGGGGTCAGCCTTGCTGCGACCTTTTTGCCAGCCCCCTCAATGCGAAATGCAGCAACTACTTCATGCTGATCCCCCCCACAGGGGGAGTCAACCAGGGGCGCTCTGGTTCACGATTGGCCCTCCGGTCTGCTTTATGCTTTCCCTCCATTTCCCTTGCTGTCAAAGGTGATTCAGAAAGCGCAATCCTTGGGAAGCAGAATCATTCTGATTGCTCCACACTGGCCTCGCCAGGTTTGGTTTCCCTTTCTTCAGCAATTCATTGTAGACACTCCTTGGACTCTGGACACTCAACCAGATTTACTGACACATACGTCAGGGCAGTTCCACCCTTCCCTGATGACCCTCCGTTTGACAGCCTGGCTACTCCACTTCCATCGTTAGTCAGACTTCATAATTTCTCACCAGAAGTGGTTCATATATTCTTGTCCTCACATAAACCATCCACTAGAAAGATTTATTCTAGTAAATGGAAAAGGTTTTCTATCTGGGCACATACCAGAGGCATTGATCCTTACATAGCTGCAATCGCTTCAGTCCTGGAGTTTTTGTCTAAGCTTTTCCATCAGGGTTCCGCATCAGCCACCATCAAAGTTCAGCTGGCAGCGATCTGTAATTTCCAGGTAGCGAATGAGCCTAGTCTCATGGCACATAAACTATGCAAGGCGTTTCTGAAGGGTACTCTGTTGCTCCGTCCCCCGGTGTCCGAACCAATCATGCCCTGGGATATCAATTTTGTTCTACAAGCACTTACTTTATCACCTTTCGAGCCTGCAGCTACCTGTGAATTGAAATTCTTGACCTGGAAAACAGCCTTCTTAACAGCAATCACTTCAGCAAGGCGACTTTCAGAAATTCAAGCCCTCTCTATCAAACCTCCTTATTTAATCTTCCATAAAGACAGGGTCTCTCTTAGACCAAACCCTTAGTTCCTTCCTAAAGTGGCTTATGTGTCTAACCTAAATCAATCCATTGAGTTGCCTGTCGTCTTTCCCCACTTTTCTAACAAGGCAGAATTTAGATTTCACCAGTTAGATGTACACAGACAATTGCGCTTCTATCTGCACCGAACAAAAGATATCCGGAAGTTGGACCAACTTTTTGTTTCCTTTTCGGAAAACCGAATGGGTTCCCCGGTCTCCAGGGTCACCCTGTCTAGATGGATATCTAGTTGTATCTCTTTCATCTATCAAGCAGGAGGTAACGATCTGCCATTTCCGGTCAAGGCTTACTCTACTCGGGCTGTTTCCACATCCACAGCCTATCAAGCCAGATTGTCAATGGATGATATATGTGCTCCAGCTACTTGGGCTTCTCCTCACACATTTGTTTCTCATTACAAATTGGACGTGGTCTCCAGGGGCAGGTCTTCCTTTGGCTCCACAGTTCTCAGGAGTATTTTCCTATGAGCCACCCAGGTTGTAGGTGCTAGGGACGCTGTCCCACGGATAAGAAGGTAGGCGAGATAGGACTATATAACATCAAGAAGTTATGTACTCACCATAATGTTCAATGTATGTAGTCCATCTCTCCTCACATTCTTACTTACCCTCCCACCTTCCCCCTTCCTGGAGGATTTGGAGGTTAGGTCGTTATCTGCTGAGTTCCCTTGCTTAGCTTATTCTTTACCTGGATGTGATGTTGGCATGGAGTACAAATTTGTTTCGCAGCAAACTAGATCTGGGGATATGGAGCAGAGCACCATGGGATACTTGCTTAGCCCAGCCAATGAAAGACTTCGAGCTAGTAGAATCGGCCCAGTGGGAGCCGATATTCGGCTCCGAACCCACGGGTAAGAATGTGAGGCGAGATGGACTACATACATCGAACGTTATGGTGAGTACATAACTTCTTGTTATAACTGTAAATTTTGTACCCATACACAAATTGGTTCAGCAATACTCATATCTATGGGGACATAAGATGAAGTATTTAGAAGTATGGATTAAAAAGAGGCTTCTGTTACAACAGCTAAGGATATGTGGGAAGAGACTCAACAAAAAAAATGTTACAAAAATTGAGAAACTGGAAACTCTTGTTTATGGATGGAGAAATACAAGCAGTGAAAATATTTTAGTCCCTTTAATTTTATGTACTGGACAGGCATATTTTTATCAACCAGAGAAGTTATGGAAAAAATCAGTAAAGGGCTGAAGGAATTTGTCTGGAGGGGAAGAGGGCAAGAGACGAGTGGAATCACATTGCTCCTTTCCATAGAACAAGGTGTTTTTTAATTTTAAAATCTCTTCAAATCAGGTAAACAGTTCGTGTACATAACACAAGCAGAGGGTTATTATGCAAAATGGAAAGGGATGATGAAGCGGGGGGAGTTCAAGAAATGGAGAGTGGATTTAGATGCAAGTCCTTGGGTAGAATAACAACCACCATACAGAATATTGTATTCATAAAGTAGCAGAAAGTATTTGAATAATTAAGCCAATGTGAGAACGGAGAAAGATTTTACCAATAAGGATGACTGGAAGAAGTGGTACAGAAAATAGGCAAGAATTTTTAGCTGAATTTAGAACAGAAGCTGCTGTGAAAATGGGGAAAATTGGTAGATTATATAATCAGCAGGGGGAGGTAAAAAAGTTTGTGATGAAAGACTGGAAAAGCAATATGTATGGCACGCCAAGTATGCAAAGATTGTATGAGATTTTTCTTGGATGTTTTTGCCTAGGTATTTTATACCCAAGCAATTTGAAAGAATTTTCCTCCGGTAGATAGCAGATATGAGAGATGTGTTGGGGAAAAAAAACGGGTAACTGGGAATGTGTTTTGTGGGAGTGTAATGGGTTGGCAGATTTTAAAGATTCTGTATAGAATACCCTGTCAGAAATGTTTGGGAAACAAATGGCTGTTACTAAAAAACTGCTTTTCTTGAGCTCAACACAGGATCTTAATTGCTTAGCCATAGAAAGGCCTTATTGCCTTGTCTTAAGTGATAATTTTTTTTAAAAGTGTTTAAAATATAACAGCTGAGGGTAGATTTCAAAAGAAGTATGTGAAGATATTATTTGGTGTGGAAGATATAAATTTAGTTGCAGGAGCTCAGACATGAGTTGTGTATTATTCCCCAGGATGCAATGATTGGGTTAGAGTGTATAGAATGTGTATTTCATAGGAGCTAGTTTATTAAGTTGAAAGCTTCTGGGCCCATCCAGAAACTGAGATCATGCACCAATGACAACTAAGCTAAAAATGCAGGGTGGTATAAAAATGAGACGGCAACATTTTCATAGGTTCATAGGTGTTTACTAGGCTAACAACTACAAGGGCCTTTTTAAGCCTAGCCATGCATCCCAAATCTCTGATAAGTTTTGATACCCTTGATAAATGTAAGCATGGGCCTGGGAGATTAACTATTTGCAGGTTACCTGTTTGTATCAGAGACATAGGTGCCAAACCAGGGATGAATTTCCAGTTTCCCATCCGGTTGTTCGTTGCACTTGAACTGGATTAGGGAGGAACTCTGCTTCACATGGATGGGGAGCCTGTTCCGTAGACTGGGTAGTCTCTGGGATACATACCTATCTCTCCAGCAGGTCCTATTTATATCACAGGCAAGGTTTAAGTCTTTAGAACGGGTAATTCTGGTACTGTTTGTTCTGTGGCAATGCAGGAGGTCCATCAGAGTGGGGTCTGATAATGCCCTGTATACCAGGCATAAATCTCCCCTCAAAAGTCTATAGGAGACAGAGTACATGGACAGGGCCTTGAGGCGGTCTGCATAGGACATATTACTTGCACCTTGTATTCTTTTAGTGAGGAATATCTGTGGACGTTCCAATTGTTGGATATGCTTGGTTAGGTACATACCAAAGGGATCATTGTACTTGATGATAGGTCTGATGAATTGATGAATGCCAAATACAGTGGAACAATGACTTCCTTGGACTTTGATGCCATACCTTTGTTTATAAGTTGCGCAATATAGAATGATACATGATGATCAAAGATTAGATTACTGTCTGCATGTGTCCCTAAGTCCCTGACTACTGGGTCAGCTGTAAGGGGTGTGTTGCCAGTGTGATAGTTACCAGGGATGGATGACTTCCCAAAGGATACTATTAATCATTTCTTGGCATTTAGTTTTAGTCCATGACTCAGAAACCAGTTGTTTGTGTGTGTCCGCCCCTCCTGGAGAACATTTGTGCCCGTGTGAGATTCAGTGACTGCTCCTAATTTGCAATCATCCGCAAATTTAGTCAGCCAGAGACCACTGACATTGGCCTTGACTTCTGAGAAGTAAATGCTAAAAAGGAGAGGTCTAAGGACAGATCCCTGAGAGACTCCATTTGTGACTGGCCTCTTTGTAGAGGTGGACTCCCCAATTCTAACTTCCTAGGTCCTGTCTGTGAGCCTGTTTGCTATCCACCAGGTGACATATGGGTTTGTTCCTAATGTCTTGAGTTTCTCAACAATGCCCGAGTGGGGTATTGACATGTGCCTTGGCCAGGTCAAGGTAGGTAGTGTGAACGATTTTGCCTTCATCCATTGCTTTGGTGACCTTCTCAAAGAAATCCACCAGGTTGAATAGGCATGATCTGCCCTTGACAAAACCAAACTGGGTTGTGTCCACTGTCTGGAGGTTTACTATATCTCTGTTAATCATCTCCATGCTAATTCTTTCCATGGCTTTACATATAAGACTAGTGAGACTTGTGGGCCTGTAGTTTCCAGGGTTTGTAGATGGCCCACCTTTGTGCAGAGGGATTACTGTTGCCTTTCTCCATCTATGAGGCACAGAGCCTGTTTGGAAGCTACAGTTAAATAGTAATTCCAGAGGCCTTGATAGCTCATGTTTCATGCTAATTAGAAGGCATCCTGAGATATTGTCTGGGCCCATTGATGCAGTTTTCTTGGTCTTAGAGAGAGCATTAAGAACCTGTTCCCTAGTGATAGTAAGAGGAGTTATATTTGATGATATTTCCTGAGACAAGGTTGAGGGGGACAGAGGAGTAAAGTTGGAGTTGAATTTATCAGCCAGGAGGTTTGCCTTACCTTTTGACTCAGTATAGGTGACTCTATTTACAATGAGCTCTCCACACAATTGTGTCTTGCCTTTAAAGTTGCGGACATAGCTAAAGAATGCTTTGTGATTGTCCTTGGACAAACTTACCTCAATTTTGGCTTTGGTAGACTTTGTCCTTAAGTTGTTTGTTTAGTTTAATGAGAGTGCTTTTATCTTGCTGGGCACTGCACCTCCTAATTTTTGCCATGATTTTCTTCCTCCTGTTGTACATCCGACTGATTTTGTGATTCCACCAGGGTGGCTTGTTTTTTGAGTTAGTTCTGTACTTCTTCCTGGTGGGTACAGATACCTCTATGCAGCTGTTAACATGCTTGTACAGAGTTTCTGTGAACAGTTCTACATAGGCAGAAGTGTTTTCAAGGTTTATAGGGGCTTGAAATGTTGCCACTTAATAGCAGGAGGTTAGCTTTAGAATAGTTTTCCTAGTTATTTGTTAAAAAGAGAGGAATTTAAGGAATGGACAGTAGAAATAATTTGAGCGTTATTAGGAAAGATGGCAGTTTATTGAAAAGGGTTAGCTGCTCAGTAGGATAAAATGAAAATGGAGTTCAAAGAATGGTAGAAATAAGACAGTTATTATGGGGGAAGGTAACCCTCAACAGGGTTGACAAAGTTTAAAGTAATGCAGGAGTATGGAATTATTAACTGCAGAGTGTTAAAGGGAAATGGGCAGTATTTGGACATTATGCGTGAGTTTAGGAAAGTCATAGTTAAGCAAGTATTTTTTGATAGCTTTCTATCAGAAAAGCTTTTAGTCTGACCTAGGCAACAGAAGGTAGTAAAAGCTGTAAATAAATGTATGATGTCTCTGATGCAAAAAAAAATACGCGTATACACACACACACACACATATATATATATATATATATATATATATATATATGTGTGTGTGTGTGTTTTATTTATATATATATATATATATATATATATATATATATATATATATGTGTGTGTGTGTGTGTGTGTGTGTGTGTGTTGTTGTGTCTTTCGGCTTGTTAGGGGTCGCCGAGGGTTGGGAGGGTGGCTTAACGGCCAAGTTGTTTGCCTTACAAACACAAGTTGTAGGGTTTGAGTCTCACAAGGGATAATTGGCTAGGCTTAAAATGGCTCGCAAGGGCAGTTAGCTTAGTACTAAACTGTGAACCTATGAACTCTGGTCCACTAATGTTTGGTAGTGGATTTTTACGTGCCGAGTTACCAGCCCTGACGCACAACCTTCAACGAAGGCACGCCCATTCACGCATGCCTCTGCACAGAAGACGCTCTAGCTGAGAATCGAATGCAACAACGTCTTGCTGTGAGGCGACAATGCTACCGCAGCACCACTACCGCGGGTTTTATATATATATATATATATATATATATATATATATATATATATATATATATATATATAGTATATGTAAATAACCAGAGGTCCCATGGAGTTATCAGATATTTCTGAAATTTTATGAAAATTTGTATAAAGCAGAGGAATGTGGATTGTTCCGATATGGTTGCACCCTAATCAACAGACTGATTAGAGTTCTCAAAGTGATAAAACTGAATTTGAGAAAAGGAGGCCAGTAAAGGCTACTAGTTTGGTTGGAATTCAGTTACTGACTAGTAACTGATGTGGAGAAAGTAACACCTAATCATTCAGAAAAATAACTTGTGCTGGGAAAAATCTTTTAGCTGTTCAGCAAAAAGCAGTTCATAGGTAGGTACTAGGCTATCGACCCTAGGGGCCTATACAAGCCTAGCCAAAAAGGTGCCCTGGCTTTCGCCACCCAAGAAAATTATTTTCCTGTGCCCCTGTCAAGCAGAGCTACAGAGGTGATCTCCGGGATCATTTTCCAATTTCTATCCAATCATCAAGATTTTTTTTGGAGTGCTAATGAGGAGCTTTGTTTGATATAGATATGTAGTGTGTTCCAGAGTATGGGAAGTCTCTGGGACAGGAATCTATCCCTCCAGCATGTTCTGTTTATTGTGGTGACAAGGTTTAGCTCCCTAGAGCGTGTAGCTCAGAAGATTGGGATTTCTTTTAAGTGGAGCATGTCCAACAGCTCTGGGTTTGACATAGCTTTGTATGTTAGGCAGAGATCACCCCTGAGTAGGTGATATGCGATGGAGTAAAGCTGGAGTTTTTTGAGACTGTCTATGTAGGGCATCTGTTTGAGGCCGGTAATCCTCTGTGAGGTATTTCTGCGGCTTTTCCAGTTGTTACCGATGTCTTGTGAGGTACATACCAAAAGGGGGTCTGAGTGACGAGTAAAGGGGAACAATGACCTCTTTTTATCCTGGATGAGAAACCTTTCGTGATGAGGTGTGCCATGTAGAAGGATTTCCTGACTACTGTGGCAATGTGATTATCAAAGGAGAGACTACTGTCCACCTGTGTCACAACGTCTATTATCACACATTCGGTGTTAAGTAGACTACCACCTATGTGGTAGTTCATGGGTACAGAGTTTTTACCAAAGGGGCTGACTGCACGTTTTGGCATTGAGCTTGAGGCCATGACTTTGACACCAGCCATCTGTCTCAGTGAGGCCCTTTTGCAGGATGTCCACATCGTTTGGAGTTCCGATTATGGCTCCTAGTTTGCAGTCATCTGCTTACTTCATTAGCCAAAGACTTTGTGTTAGCTTATACTTCAGAAAAGTAGATGCCAAACAGAAGACCCAGAACTGAACCCTGTGGTACTCCGCTTGTCACTGGTCTGAAGTCGGATTTGGAGTCTGCTGCTGTCACAGTGTGGGTTCTGTCAGTGAGCCGTTGGCAACCCATCTTGTGACATAGGGATTTATACCTAGTTTAGTGAGTTTATCTATAATTTCAGAGTGGGGGGATGGTATCAAAAGCCTTGGTGAGGTCTAGATAGGCTGTGTGAACCACCTTTCCCTCATCTACGGCTTTGGTGACTGCTTCAAAGAAGTCTGCCTGGTTTAGAAGACATGATATGCCTCTTACAAACCCGAACTGGGTGGGGTCCAGAGTTTGGAGATTACCAATGTATTTGTTTATAAGTTCCATGATGATGCGTTCCATGGCCTTGCAGACCAGACACATTAGGCTAATGGGGCGGTAGTTCTTGGGGTCCGTGGTGGCTCCCCCTTTGTGGAGTGGGATAACCATCACTCTGCGCCATTCACTGGGCATAAAGCCTGAAGTGAGGCTATGATTGAATATAGTGCTTAGGTAGGGTGCCAGTTCTTTCTGTAGTTCGTGTAGAATGCAGCCTGGGATGTATCCGGTCCCATGGATGCTGTGTTCTTGGCTTTGGAGAGAGTGGTTTTTACCTGTGCAGCCGTGATTACAGGAACTTCGCATTCTTCCGATATAGAGATGGGCCCTTTAGGGGATGAGGGGAGGGGGGTAAAGTTAGCACGGAACCTATCTACCAGGATGTTGGCAATATCAATGGGTTCTGTATATTCAGTGCAATTGTGCTGTAACTCGGAGCAGATCTGAGTGTTGCCATTGAGATTCTTGACATAGCTATAGAATGCTTTGTAGTTGTCTTTAGAATCCGTGGTGACTTTGTTTTCGTAACTAGCTTTGGAGGATTTTATGAGGTATTTCAGCTTCTTACTAAGGCTGACCAAGGGAGCCCCTCCAATCATGGGATTTTACTCTTTTTTGCAACAGTTTCTTTCTTCTGTTGTAGAGTGTTTATGGCAAGAGACCACCAGATTGGCTTGCCTTTTTTTTTTTTTTTTTTTTTTTTTTTTTTTTTTGGAGGATAGCATCTTGGTTCTGTTAGGGATAGCACGATCCATGCACTCGTGTAAGTGATTATAAAGTGCATTTGTGTAGGATTCAGCAGTCGTACCTCTATTGTCCATCTGCATGGGTGTCGTGAAGTTTGCCACTTATGTCTTAAGTGTGAAGTTGGCTTTGGAGAATTTTTTTACAGTGGTTTCCCTAATGGGGGGTGGGGGCGGGATGTGGATGTTTAGGGTGATTAGCTTGTGGTCTGATCCGACCAACGAGGAATTGACCTCTGGTGTGGAACACCAGTCACCCATGTTGGTAATGACCAGGTCTAGGATATTGCTGCTTGTGATGGGGGTGTGGATAAGATGATCCAAGGTGTTGGAATTTATGAATTCCAGAAAACGTTGAGCAAAAGTTGGTACAGGAGTAGTTTTCCCAGTTAATGGCAGGGTAGTTGAAATTGCCCATTATTAGGCTGTTGGGTTGTACCCTAATATTTTCCAGTGTAACAAGAAACGAGGAGTGAGAATCCTGGGGCATGGTGGGGGATCTGTAGCAATTTACAATTTGGATTGCGGTCTTGCCCAGAGTTAGTTGCACTTGGATAATCTCGGAGGCATTATGCTGAGCAACTAGCCTGGAGGTGTGGATATCCTTAATGAATATGGACACGCCTCCACCTTTAGTGTTTCGGTCCAGGTTAGGTGGCCCAAACGTGTGGTAATGCAGGGGTGCTCTCTGGAGCCTTGAACCAAGTCTCTGTCACTGCACAGATGTCAATGTTCTCCATTTTAAGCAGTGCTTTGAGTGAATGCATTTTGAGGTTTAGACTTCTAGCATTGAGTAACATTACCCTCAGATTTTGCTTGCTTGTACCTGTTACAGTGGTGAATTTGTCATTTGAACCTTGCCTGAAAATGGCACTATAGGGGTGACAAGAGCCTTAGCCAGTATCCGGAATACCAAGGGCGACCGGTGCAGGCCATCTCTGGCAAAGCATCGTGGTCTGTCGATCGTGTCATCCCAGGCAGACAGATACTGGATCCCCTTAGAATGACACTTAGCCAATTCTTGAAGTCAATCATTTTGTCCTTGCACTTGTGGTAGCATTCTGGGTTATAGCAGAATGCTACTCAGGGCTAGGGTCATATCTGCCTGGGCTACAAGATCGGAGAGCTCCTCCATGTCTCTTTTCATGTAGTCCAGGGAGATACGTCACCAGTCATTCACACCAACATGGACAATGACAGAATCATGTTTCAGCATTGGTACAGGAGATGGCTGCCAGTAATTTAAAGGAAAAGGTAAGTCACGTTTATTTACATATGTTTAAAATAAGTGAAATGTTGGAGGAATATGTAAGATGAAATAAAAGGCTGGAAACATAAAAAAAGCTTAAATAGTTATTCAGGTGAAATGAGAAAAACTGCAAAACTCTGAGGCTGAAATAAAAAAAAAAGACTGAGGATAAGGCTTCTCAAGAAGAGCTGTTTCCAAAAATAGTAGAGTTAGACAAAGTGTACAGAGTATCCAGCTTCTGATTTGTCATTTTATGTCAAGCTCAACCTGTGGGTTATCTGATTTGACTCTGATCCAGTGATGGCGCCTTCAAAATCTTCAACTCTGGAGCTCTGTCTCTTCTACCTATGACCCCTTGCTCTAACTCCCCTCAAATCTCATTTGCCGCCCACACCAATGCATTGTCGTCCAGAGAGGTCCTCACACTGTGACTTTGAAATTTTTCTTGTTAATTCTTTGCAGCCTCCTCTGTCTTTTTTTGTTCAACATTTTTGTGCTTTGGTGTTTAGTTTAGGGTTTAGGATAGTGTTGTAGATTGGTGTTTAGTAGTGTTAGGTAGGTTGGGGGGGGTTTAGATTTATTATCTCTTTTGTGGCTCTACCATTCCTATTCTCTATCCCTCCCCCTTTTTTAAGTTTTATCTGCTTTTTAACATTGTGTTTTGTTAGTCTTGTTGTGGCTATGTTGCTGCTATTGTTTATTGTTACAGGTGCTCCTTTTGGCTTAGTGGTTGTATTTTTCCCCACTACATGACGGACAAGTCAGCTTTAAGTTTTAAAAAATGTCACATTTGGGCACAAGTCTTCACCATAAGATACCCATGATAGGTGTGTTTATTGCCTTGGTGCTATACATTTTGATGTAGAGCACCAGGCTTGTGCTGCATTGAGTGCTAGAGCTCCTGCTGGTAGAACCTCCAAATTTGTTTTGAAAGCTCACAGCTGCATCAGCTTGTGCTTCTCTTAAAAAACAGGAAGTCCAGGAAAGAGCGAGAAAAAGTATACGAAAAAGATTCTGGAAAATCTTCTCATGGTTCTAACTCCAAAGACAAGGAGTGCAAACACTCCTCCTCCTTCTACATCAGGCTAGATTAGGGTTGCCAGATGTCCCTATTTGAGTGGGCCAAGGCCCATTGTGTGGCACCTTTGGCTCCGAGTCTCATTGTTCCTCTTCTGGCTTCTTTTGTTTTAGCATTCTCTGTCCTGACACAATGAACAGAAGAGACTCCACTGTGCAAGATTTGATTGACTCGTGTATTGGCATACTGGCCAATCATAAATCACAAAACAGATACACTTTTGCTTGGTGCTTTTCCGCTTTTTTTGGTCTTCACTTAGCATGAAGCACAGCATGAAGCACCTGTTTTTGTCCGTACCTATCCCCTCAGAAATGTGGCAACCCCAGGCCAGATGGATGCAAAGATTCACTGTTCTTTGGCTTCTCTGATTCTGCTCTGTCTGGATTTTAAGGACCAAAATGGTCCCAATCTCGTGATTGTGGTTCTGGACTCTTAATCCAGATACCTTAGTATCCCTAGGCCCTTTCTTTCCAAGGATCCTTTTGCTTCTTTGGCTAGGGTTTTTTCCCCTTTCTGTCCCATTACCCTGGCCAGGTTTTCTTCAGAAACCTGCCCTTCTCCCACCCAGATCCAAACTTCTCTCTTCCAGGTCTAACTTCAAAGCCAGCATCTGTGGCTTCAAGGTCCATTGGGTCAGGTGGGAACCTTATCTTCAGAATTTTAGCAACTGATGAGTTCCTTCCTACAGACTTATATGGATCTATGGATCATGCCCAGCTCCTTGGCCCCCAAGGCCCAGTGTGTGGCACCTTTGGCTCTGAGTCTGATTTTTCCTCTTCTGGCTACATTTGTTTTAGCATTCTTTGTCCTAACTGTCTAGCTGTCCTCCCCTCTGCTGTTGCCAATAACATGGCCACTTTCAGGCGATGGCACTGTTCTTAATGGGCTCAACACTGTGTCAGAATCAGGTGTATCGCTGAGCAGAGTGGTCAGCATAGAGCTATCAAGTTTCTGGAGTCATTGCTGCCTTGGGTGTTTTGGCCTTGTATAGCTGTGTGCTGGAACCCTGTTTCTTGCTCGTGCCTTCAAATCTGATGGGTGCTAGTTTCGCCCATCTGTCTTCTGTTTTGTCTCTTTACATTATGGAAAGTATCTTCCGCCTCTAGGTGCCACAGCAGCTGATTTGTATCCATCCTGACCCCTTCCTCTTTTTCTGTCCTTGGCCTATGCATCAGTCTGTTCCAGGGAAGACCACGTCCATAGGCTTGAAGATCACTATGCATTCATGACTGCCCACAATTCTGTGTCTCCTCTGGTTACTCCCTCCAGGGAGTTCCATGAGAAGATCAAGTGTAATAGGAAGCTCTTAGATTCCCCTGAGATGTCATTCACAGAGAATACTGATGTTGATGAAGCAGAAGGGTCCCCCAAGCCCTCCTATATTCAAGCTCTCCTTCTTTGTCCCCATTCAAATCAGGAGAAACATAGTCTTACTGAAAACAAAAACTTTGAACACTTGGAACATTCTAATATATGTTTGGACAATGCATTGTTGTAAGTGAGAGCTTGAATATAAAGAGCTTAAATGGCAGATTCTGCTCAATGCTTATAACAAACCTGGTCTTAATAGTGGGGTGAATTATAAAGTTCACTTACGCAGAAAAGCAAAAGTGCAATAAATGCAAGTAGAATTGTCTTATAGTAGTGTTTTTAGTTTATTTGTATAAAACATATTAATTGGTTAATTGAAAAGTAATTTTTTGTTACTGAAGGGTATTTGTTTGCCATTGGGATTATGGGTGTTTCTGATGAAGGACATTTTTCGTGGCCGAAAGCACTTAAAGTCTGTATGTGTGTCAATAAAGGAGGTTTTCTTTGGGATTCACCACTTGGCAGCTTTGGATTTCATTGCAACACCTTGGAAGTGCTTTTGTATATTTAACTTTGAACCTTCACTTGTACAGAAGCATATTTTCAGTTTGTTTTTAATTATTTGTGAATTGCTTATCTAATCTCTCTTCCCAGTCTTTTCTGACCCCCACTGATTGATTCATATTATTGTGCAGTATTTTTTATGCCCTACTAATTATCCTTTTTTAACAGCAGCTTGGGTTCTAGATTCAGTTTAGAAATTCAACCAGTGTAGGCCTTTCATTTATGATTCCCTTATCCCTTTCTCTTTGTCTAGTCTCTGATATCAGTCCCTGATAGGAAAGGCAATCACTAGTCTGTAGTCCAAATGTTTTCTTGGCCTGTTCCCATTCTATTACCTTTCTCTCTTTCATTATTCTGTGTACCCCTAATTGCAGTCGTCCTTATAGGCAGAATCGCCATTATTGTGTTGACTTAGTTCTTAGTATACCTTTTGCTATTTTATGAGTATAATATTCTGTATGACTGTTTATTCTTAAGGATCTGCGTCCAAAATCCCATTCTTTCCTCATTTCTTGAATTACAACCCCCCCCCCCGCTTCACCGTCATACTTTTCAACTTTGAAATGTAGGCTTCTGCTTGTGTTATGTGCGTGTCTTACCTGTGTCGCTGTAAAGTATCCCTTCAAATCAGGTAATCCTAAATCTCCTTGTTGTTTTGGGAAGATCAACTTGTCCCACTTGTCTGTTGCTCTCTTCCCCTCCCATTTAACTCTTTATTAATTGTGATTCACAACTTTTTCTCTGGCTGATAAAAGTATGCCTGAACTGTGTATAAAACTAAAGGGACAAAAAAAATATTTATTTTTGTTTTTCTGTCTTGCTATCCATATCCATAGGCAAGAGCTTCCAGTTTCTCGGTTTTTGTTATCTTTTGTTTAGTCTCTTAACAGCATATCCTTAACTGTCATAACGGAATACTTTTTAATCAGTGTGCCGCAATATGTCATTTATCATATCTCCATAAATACGGGTAATGCTGAACCAGTTCATGTGTAGGTATATAGTTTATAGCTATAGCCTTTGTTTTATCTTCAATAATTTTATATTCCAAAATAATGGAACTGTCTCAGAATTGTCCACCACAATGTGATGTCCTTTTCTAGTTCCATCAGGTGCAAAATAATATCTGCAAATAAAACCTACTTTTATTGAATACCATACCAATTATAGCCTTGAATTTGCAAGTCTCTTATTTTCTTTGGCAGTGATTCTAAACATATTGCCAGTAACAAATTTTTAACAGATGTCCTCCTCCTTCACTTCATACAAGATCTAAAGGTTTTGGTATACTGGCCGGACATTGGGCTATCCTTGGCAGGAGATACCCAAGGTGAAGAATACTGCAGCAGTGAAGAGAAGGACATCTACTGTTATGGTAAGATTTTACACAACTGTACTTTGTCTTTTATTGCACTGTTAGTAGCTTGCTTCCATGGAAAGCTAGGAGAAAAAAAGATAAAATGAAGTCCTCTGTTGCAGCCTGAAAGAACAGCTGAAACGTATATTGCTAAAAGAAAACTTTTCATTATATTCGGTGTTCTCATATGTACTGGTTTCAACTTAAATTTTATTAGACTAAGCCAAGGGTCTTAATTTAGGTATTTACTTATGCAGAAGTAAGATAAAACGTAGCAGTTCTACATATATTATGATCTCTGTACATTTATAACCACCTCAACAAGTCAAGATCACAGCCTGCTATCTTAAACCTGCTTTTGTCTAGCCTTTCTTTTTTTGTACTGTAATAGCAAAAAAAGAAGAGAAGAGGAAGGGGAAAGGTATCTAACTTTTATCACATGCAAGAATGACTAAAAGTATGCAATTTATATTGTGAAAATTTTCATAAAAATACTGTTAAGAAAAAATGTTTTATATTTATCTTTTTTCATTCCTCCTCCCCTCAGAGTCCTTCTAGACATTAATGATATGAAGTGAGGCAAGTGCCTTTCATTTCGAGACCAGTTTAACAAAATCAACAAAAGACCACTTTTTCTACTTATTCTTAGTCATATTTCACAAATGATTGTTCCACATTTATTTATTCACTAATTTCCATGCTGCTGGTGGTCTTTCCTGTTCATCTACCTCTCCCATAGTTAGAGTCTGGCACATTTCTGTGGTGCTCCCATTTCTTCTGGTTAATACCTGTGCTTTTTTTCTGCACTCAAGCATCTTCCTTTGGAACAGTGGAAAATATTTCACTGGTAAAGTCTATGTGCTTTATTGTTATTAGAAGAATGAGAAGCAGATTACCCTTCTGCTTGATGGCTCATGTTTTGTTTGACAAACTTTTGCATTTCCTCCTTAGCCTGATGTGCATCAAAGAATGACTTTGATTCTTCAGGAAAAATATTGCAAAGACAACTAGGTACAGCAGCTTGAGACTCGTACCTGCCTCTTGACATTCCCTGATTACTGAAATAAATTTGTTCCTTTCCTACCTGGTGTACAGTGAGTGATCATTTTCCACAAACACTTCACTGCCTCCACCTTTTAATACTTTGCCTTTTTGCCACAGTTTTGTCAGGGTCAACTCTCTCTGCTGGTAGGTTTGCATCTTTATTAATAAAGGTCTTGGCTGCTTTCTCATGGCCATATTTGGAGCATACACATGTGCCCTTTCAATTTAACAGTTCCAGCTGTGTAATAGCAGTCTAGTTGCTTATTTGTGCCTTCATACAATTAATGCAGTCTGTTACTTCTAGTTTTTTGGTAAAGCAGAAAATCTCAGATTTTCTCTGTGTGCTCTGTCTTCTACCATTTTTTAAAGCCTCTCTTTTTGAGCAGTCTCCTACTCAGCCAGCCTTTTCTTCATTTGAGCCTTTGATTTTTGCAGTTTTATCTACTCATCTGAGTACTGTTTAAAGATTCTTCCATTTTCCCAGTCTTTTGTTTGAGTTGAAATACTCCTTCAGTGTTTCATTTATTTTAGTCAGCTCTGAACACATTTGATTTATTTTTTCTTCTAGATTACTGGAAACCATGTCTTGCACCAAAGCTGGAGCTTGAACTGCTTTTTATTGAACAGCTGCTAGAGGTCTTCCAAGTCAATGTTTTCTTTTCACCTTTTCTAGTTAATTTGTTTTCAGGCTCTCTGTTTCTTCTTTGCAGGCATCCAGGCAGTGTACTTATTAGCCAGTAACTGAATTTTACTCAAAATAACGACATCTCTAGTTGCAGTTTCTCAATTTCTGTTTTCTCACTGGAATAGCTGAAGTCAAGCTGTTCAGTATGCAGCCATCTTGGAATTTGATTCTCCTCCTTCCACCAAAGTAGCTCATTCTTGAGACAAGGAAGGGACAAGTTGTCCTCACCCCAGGATTACTTTAACACCTTTTCCTCCTTTTCAGCAGGTTCACATAAAAGCCTTAGTTGAGACAATGAGTGCATGTACAGGATAACACCAAGTGCAGGGGAAATGGCAACCTCAGTTCCTGAGGGGAACATACCAGTCTGGAAGAAATGAGGGCTGTTCTGCAAGCTGTTCAGATTTTTGCCCATTCTTGGAAACACAGACCACACCAAGTGTACATAGACAACACCACAGTCATGTCGTATGTAAACAAGGAGGCACCAGGTCTTATATGCAAGTTAGAGCTGGAGGATTGTAGTTTGGCAGCACAGATGAATATCATGCTCACAAAAATGCATACATCCCTTCTCAGGACAATGTACTAGCAGACCGCTTAAGCTGTCCCCTGGAGGTTCTCTGAGTAGACCTTGAACAGAGAGGTCTTCCACTCTCCAGTGTGGTACTCCTTAGACAGACCTCTTTGCTTTACCAAACAACCATCAGTTCTCCAAGTTGCACAGCTTGGAGGACTGTTGTCTGCTGTTTTCAGTGGACTGTGAAGTTCCTGTATGCCTTTCCTCCTGTGCCTCTTCTTCCAAAAATTATTTTCAAAGCACAAAAGGAAGTACCAACCTCCTTTTATTGGCCGCATTTTGGCTGAGGCAACGTTGGTTCCCCCATCTATTTCACCTGGCAAAAGGAAACTACAGGAGTTTTCCTCTACAGCCAGACCTGATAACTCTGCAAAAAGGATTACTGCTTCACCCAAATCTTTGATTTTCTCATTCTTCCCTATGGATGATAGGATTCTAATTCCTCAGTCAAAGACAACTCTTCTTTTAAGAGGTTGTACAAGTCCTACAAGAGGTTAGGAGACCCACTACTAGAAAATCTTACACTGGAAAGTGGAAAAGGTTTTCCTACTGGTGCTGCAAACTTAGTCAGGATCCACTCTTAGCACAGTTCCCTATGGTACTGCAGAACCTCTGCAGACTTCTTCGAGCAGACTTGTCCTACTCTTCCTTGAGAGCTCACTTGTCTGCTATCAGTGCCTGCCTCCCTCTTAGCCATCCACTTATGGCTAGGCTTTAGGTCAAGCTTTTCTTTAGGGAAGTTCTGCATCGTAATCCACCAAGGAAACACATTATTTTGTTAAAAAAAAGCTTACTGTGCCTCCATTTGAACCAGCTTCTTCCACTTCTCTAAAATTCTGTACTTGGAAAACCATTCTCCTCTTGGCTCTCACCTCTGTCAGGAGTATTTGAGTTACAAACTCTCATGGCCATTCCCTCTTTTCTTATTTTTTCACAAAGACAGGGTGACTCTCGGAGCTAATCCATCCTTCGTGCCTTTATGAGCTGTCCCTCAATCAGGCTGTTCATCTTCCCACTTTCCTTCCCAATACCCCAAACAAGGGAAAAAAGGATATTACTTTCTGTAGATATTCACAGGCAACTGAGATTTTACCAGGCCACAACGAAATCTTTCAGAAAGGCTGACCAGCTGTTTGTATCATAAGTCCCCTAAGCTGGGCTAGCCAGTCTTCAAATAAACTTGTGCAGTCTGGATTTGAAAGGCTATTTACTTCTGCTTCTCACACTATGGTAAGAACTTGTCTTCTTGCCTGAAATCACATTCCACTAGGGCAGTTGCTTCCTCCATTGCTTTCCATAAAGTAACAGACTCTAGGTCTGTCTTGGAGGCAGACACCGAGTCTTCTGTACACACCTCTACCAAACACTAAAAATTGATGCTTTTTCTAGTTTCAGGGCAGCGTTAGCTAGGTCACTTCTGTCCGGACTGTTGGACTATTGTTCTACACAGTAGCTAGTTACCCTTCCTTCCTCCTTTGGCTCTGGGAATCACCCATGTATGAGGAATAGTGCAACAGTGATTTCAACTGGGACATAGTACAGTTATTTAACAAGTTACCATAACAGTAAATGTCCTGTTGATTACTGTTGTAGTATTCCAACCCCCTCTCCTCTGTCTCATTTCAGTCCTCTGTTGCCTCTCCCCCTTTGCTGTAGCCTTTACTCTGTTACATGGGTACTGGGAGTTTTTTTTTTATCAATTCAAGCTATACCCCTCCTTGCTGACCATTCTCCTTTCTTAATAGACTTCAGGCCTCAGGCTTGGAGATAGTCTGAGGAGCTACATTTGTATGTCCATCTTTATACCCCAACACATACGAACTGAGGTCATGTCGTAGACATATGACCTAGGGAAGGTAAAGCTTTGGTATCAGAGCTGGACATCAGCAGTGACCACCAATATGTCAGGAATACTGCAACAGTGATCAGTAGAACATCTACTGTTAACGATAAGTTTTTACACGACTGTACTATAAACCTTCTATTTTTCCAGCCTTTTGAGTTGATATATTCCATCAGTTTTCATTTATTTCAGTCACCTCTGAGTACATTTGATTTATTTTTCCTCTAAACTACTGAAAGCCTTCTCTTCAAGCAAAGCTGAAGCTTGATCTGCTTTTTGCTAAACAGCTGCAGAATCCTTCCCAGACCGTGTTTTCTCTTCACCTTTTCTGGTTGATATTTTTTCAGGTTTTCAAGTTTTCTTCTTTGTTGGCATCCAGACAGTGTACCTTACTTGCCAGTAACTGAGTCTTTTGGCACATTAACTGGCTTTTATGTGGAGCTCTACTCAAGATCCTGGCAGGGTTGAAGGTGTCCTTAATCTTTGTAAAGCTAACTGGTTGGTTATATCCTTGGCAGTATATAACTCTCATAACTTGGGCTACCGGTCAGCAGTAATATATTACAATCTCTTCTGTTCTGGTGAGTTTACTGACACAAATGAACTTTCCAGTCCAGTAAACTGTGCTTTGAACAAAGGAGCAAGGCAGAGGTGTGTCCTCTTTCCTCTTTATTTTCTTTATTTTTAGAGCCATTAGCTGTGAAAATAAGGGACTCTCACATTCAAGTATATAATATAACTGGTGTGGTAATTGAGAAAAGTTAGCTTGTTTTGTTGCTGTTATTGTTTTGTACTTGTAAATACATAAAAGGATAGTTTGGTGGTGTGATACTTTTTGAGAGAGTTTAAGGTATTTTTGGAAATGTAAATAAATGAAGGTAAAACAAAGGCTATAGCAGTAAACTGTGCATCTCCACACACATTTGTTCAGCAATGCCCGTATTTGTGGTGATATGATAAGATAAAGTATTTAGGTGAGTGGATTTAAAAGGATTCTGTTATGGCAGTTAAGTATGTTGTGGGAAGAGACTTAAAAATCTAATACTGAAACAAAGTGGGAATTTCTTGCTGGTAAGATACCAGTTGTGAAAATGTTTCTAGTTCCTTTAGTTTTGTACACAGGCCAGGTGGATTTTCTACAACTTGAAGGGTAAGTTGTGTATTAAAATTAATAAAGAATGAAGTGAAAGAGGGCAAGAGTTAAGTGGGATAAGTTGATTGTTAAACAAAAATAAAGTTCAAGGCTGTAGGAAGCACCCCACTGAAACGAAAGGCAATAAAAACGCTCTTTATTTTCCACAGTTTCACACAGAAGACATTTAACGTTCACAATGACACATATGTTTTCGTCTGTAAAAAGACTTCATCAGATAAGCTTCCTGTGTTCCCTCCCTCAGGAGCGGCCCTAGGTCAACTGGTGCCCTAGGCAAAAGGGCTCCACGGTACCCCCACCACACCACCCAGTGCCCCCATCCTGATCTACCTACATCAAATAAATACTGGAAAAGCTCCCCTGCTAGTGTGGTGCCCTAGGCAGTCGCCTAGTTGGCCTATGCCTAAGGCCGGCTATGCCCTCCCTCAATTTATACAAGTAGTAGTTAAAAAGCCACCAATAAAATGCTTAGAGTGAAAAACAAAGATTGCTAATTGTTGCTTAGTACTGCTGTTTAAAGCCTTGTTCTCACACTGAAACCGTAACCAAAACCACTTTTTAAAAGCTTACTTATACATTAAAATATTGACAAACAAAACTATCAGTAAAAACATTAAAAAGTGCATTATAACCATTGAATGTATGTATATATAAAAGGTGTTTAAATACATGTGCAAGCATGTATAAAAATATACTTATTTTTCCTAAAACCATAATACAATGTCTCCCTCAAGTGGTTAAAGTAGAAAGTGCACCCTTAATTCCAAAAATTAAGGAAAACTTTGTGTAGGCTCACATTGTGTGAATCTTTCCAGAATGATTCTAAACGATTGCAAAAGCACATCATGAAATGATTAAAAACTCTAAAAATAGGAAGATAGAAACAAAGGGGGTCTATAGTTTAGCAGCCTTTAGTTTTAAAGGGAGGGTGTCAAGATTATCTGCTACTGTCTTTGTTTTGGTTTAGCTGTCAGGTCATGTGATCCTAATGTTTACATTCAGGCTGTTTTAAGTTGTAGAGCTCAGGTTTAACTACCCTGGGGGATGGGTAAATTTCACTTCAGGAAATCCTAACAGTTTTGTGTGTGTTGCTTTTATTTACAGCCCATACTGACCGGAAAGCTTCTCTTTGAAATGTAGAGAAGTAGTGCTTAGAAGGCCTACTGCTGTTTTTTCTTTGTATTTAAAAAGTTTATACTTTCACTTGGCATGGAGACACAGCTCTGTACCTTTTTCATTACTTTCAGCAATCATCTTATAGTGCATGGCTCTGCCGATGTTCTATACCAGGTTAATCAAGTAGATCCTTAATTTTTAAACATAACAACATATGTGCCACAATTCTCTGCTACTGTCTTGCTGCACTATTTTACAGAATTGAGCATTCCTTGCATCTTTTACCTATATCTCACACTTCTGTTATCGCTATACAGACTACTTTTCTTTCTCCTTTTTGCTTCTTCCCTATCCACGCTCCTCACTTTACTAATAAACACATACATTACTACGTCCTACTTTCCCTCTCCTAAAAATCCCCTCCTCTCTCAACACTGTATTATAAGATGTGTACTAAGTACATTGGAATAAACAAAAATGATGTAATTATCAAGCAGAATCATGCTGATCTAAATCATATTTTGGTTAAGATCTGTAGTCTCATGTATATGGTCTCCTTAGTAATATTTAGTGTCTGTAATTAATATGCAGTATGTTTCACATAGTATATATAGAATTTGTGTACTATCCATTATTCTATTTACTTCCTTGTATGTATAAACGATCATTGCTCGTCTGTAATAAGGTAATGTAATAGGTTCATAGGTGGGTACTAGGCTATTGGCCCTAGGGCCTATATAAGCCTAGCCAAAAAATGTACCCTGGCTTTCGCCACCCAAGAAAATTATTTTCCTGTGCCCCTGTCGAGCAGAGCCAAAGAAGTGATCCCTGGGGTGAATTTTCCATTTCCCATCCAGTCATCAAGATTTTTCTTAGAGTGCTAATGAGGAGCTCTGTTTGACATAGGTAGTCTGTTCCAGAGTATGGGAAGTCTCTGGGACAGGAATCTATCACTCCAGCATGTTCTGTTTATTGTGGTGACAAAGTTTAGGTCCCTAGAGTGTGTAGCTCGGAGGGATTGGGATTTCTTTAAGTGGAGCATGTCCAACAGCTCTGGGTTTGACATAGCTTTGTATGTTAGGCAGAGATCACCCCTGAGTAGGCAATATGCAATGGAGTAAAGCTGTAGTTTTTTTGTGACTGTCTGTGTAGGGCATCTGTTTGAGGGCAGTAATCCTCTTTGTGAGGTATTTCTGTGGTCTTTCCAGTTGTTGTAGATGTCTTGTGAGGTACATACTAAAAGGGGCATTGTACTCCATAATGGGTCTGAGTGATGAGTAGAGGGGAACAATGACCTCTTTTTTTCTGGATGAGAATCCTTTTGTGATGAGATGAGCCATGTAGAAGGATTTCCTGACCACTGTGGCGATGTGATTATCAAATGAAAGACTACTGTCCACCTGTGTCCCAAGGTCTCTTATCACATTTTCAGCATTAAGTAGACTACCAGCTATGTGGTAGTTCATGGGTACAGAGTTTTTACCAAAGGGGATGACCATACTCTTTTTGGCATTGAGCTTCAGGCCATGGCTTTGACACCAGGTATCTGTCTCAGTGAGACCCTTTTGTAGTTTGTCCACATCGTTGGGAGTTTCAAATATGGCTCCTAGTTTGCAGTCATCTGCAAACTTTGTTAGCCAAAGACCTTCTGTGTTAGCCTGCACTTCAGAGAAGTAGATACCAAACAGGAGAGGACCCAGGACTGAACCCTGTGGTACTCCACTTTTCACTGATCTGAAGTCGGATTTGGAATCCGCTACTTTCACAGTGTGTGTTCTGTCTGTGAGCCAGTTGGCAACCCATCTTGTGACATAGGGATTTATACCTAGTTTAGTGAGCTTATCTATAATTCCAGAGTGGGGGATGGTGTCGAAAGCCTTGGCGAGATCTAGATAAGCTGTATGAACCATTTTACCCTCATCTATGGCTTTGGTGACTGCTTCAAAGAAGTCAGTCAGGTTTAGGAGACATGATCCGCCTTTTACAAATCCAAACTGGGTAGGCTCCAGAGTTTGGAGATTACCAGTGTCTTTGTTTGAGTTCCACGATGATACATTCCATGGCCTTGCAGACCAGGCTCGTCAGGCTAATGGGGCGGTAGTTCCCGGGGTCTGTCGTGGCTCCCCCTTTGTGGAGTGGGATAACTGTTGTGGTGCGCCATTCAGTGGGTACAAAGCCTGAG
Organism: Protopterus annectens; assembly: GCF_019279795.1. NCBI lineage: Eukaryota > Metazoa > Chordata > Ceratodontiformes > Protopteridae > Protopterus > Protopterus annectens. The sequence goes on along the minus strand of NC_056731.1, from coordinate 918,187,302 downwards.
GTGAAGCTATGCTTGAACATGGTACTTAGGTAGGGTGCCAGTTCATTCTGTAGTTCATGTTGAACGCAGCCTGGGATATTGTCAGGTCCCATGGATGCTGTATTCCTGGCTTTGGAGAGTGTTTTTTTACCTGTGCAGCCGTGATTATAGGAACTTTGCATTCTTCTGGTATAGAGATATGGGCCCTCTAGGGAGTGAGAGGGGATAAAGTTAGCACTGAACCTATCTGCTAGGATGTTGGCAATATCAGTTGGTTCTGTATATTTAGCGCCATTGTGCTGCAACTCAGAACAGATCTGAGTGTTCCCATTGAGATTCTTTACATAGCTATAAAATGCTTTGTGGTTGTCTTTAGAGTCAGTGGCAATTTTGTTTTCATAACTGGCTTTGGAGGATTTTATGAGGGATCTCAGCTTCTTACTGAGATTGACCAGGGAGTTCATCCAGTCATGGGATTTTACTCTTTTTTGCAACAGTTTCTTTCTTCTGTTGTAGAGTTTGTTTATGGCAGAGGACCACCAGATTGGCATCCTTTTTTTGGAGGATAACATCTTGGTTCTATTAGGGATAGCATGATCCATGCACTCATGCAAGTGCTTATAAAGTGCATTTGTGTAGGATTCAGCATTCATACCTCTATTGTCCATCTGCATGGGTGTCGTGAAGTTTGCCACTTCTGTCTTAAGTGTGAAGTTGGCTTTGGAGAAGTTTTTTACGATGGTTTCCCTAATTGGGGGTGGGGGTGGGATGTGTATGTCTAGGCTGATTAGCTTGTGATCGGATCTGACCAATGAGGAATTGACCTCTGGTGTGGAACACCGGTTTCCCATGTTGGTAATGACCAGGTCTAGGATATTGCTGCCCCTGGTGGGGATGTGAATAAGTTGATCCAAGGCGTTGGAATTTATGAATTCTAGAAAACGTTGAGCAAAAGAGTTGGTGCATTAGTAGTTTTCCCAGTTAATGGTGGGGTAGTTGAAATCGCCCATTATTAGGGTGTTGGGTTGTACCCTAATACTTTCCAGTGTATCAAGAAATGAGGAGTGGGAATCCTGGGGCATGGTGGGGGGTCTGTAGCAAGCTACAATTTGGATTACGGTCTTGCCCAGAGTTAGTTGCACTTGGATAATCTCGGATGCATTATGCTGTGCAACTAGCCTGGAGGTATGTATATCCTTAATGACTATGGACACGCCTCCGCCTTTAGTGCTTTGTTCTGGGTTAGGTGGCCGAAAGGTGTGGTATGAATTGTAGCCTGGTAATGCAGGGGTGCTCTCTGGAGCTTTGATCCAGGTCTCTGTCACTGCACAGATGTCACTGTTCTCCATTTTAAGGAGTGCCTCGAGTGAGTGCATTTTGAGGTTTAGACTTCTAGCATTGAGTAGCATTACCCTCAGATTTTGCTTGCTTGTACCTGTTACGGTGGTGACTTTGTCATTTGAACCTTGCCTAAAAAAGGCACTATAGGGGTGGCAAGAGCCCTAGCCAGTATCCGGAATCCTAAGGGCGACAGGTGCAGGCCATCTCTGGCAAAGCATCATGGTCTGTCGATCATGTCGTCCCAGGCAGACAAATACAGGATCCTCTTAGAATGACACCAGAAGCTTAACCAATTGTTGAAGTCGATCATTTTGTCCATGTGCTGTGGCATCATTCTGGGTGATGGCAGGATGCTACTCAGGGTTAGGGTCATACCTGCCTGGGATACAAGATCGGAGAGCTCCTCCATGTCTCTTTTCATGTAGTCCAGAGAGGTACGTCTCAGGTCATTCACACCAACATGGACAATGACAGTGTCATATTTGTACTTATTGTAGAGTGACCTGAGTGCATGCATTATGTGGCAGATCCTGGCACCTGACAGGCAGCCAACAGTAACTTTCCCCTTGTTTAGTCTAGTGAGTGGAACATCAGTGTGCCTGACTATAGAGTCACCTATGACTAGAGTGTTGGGTACGTTGTTATGCCTTATGGGCTGTGTTTGAGTAGCACCCTGAGTTTGTGGGCTTTGTGTCATTTGGGTTGTGTTGGGTGGTGGAGTTTGCTTGCGTTTATGCTTTGGATGTCCCTAATGCTTGGGCAGGTTTTTATTGAGAGCCTCCGCGAATGTAGGTGTGTGTGTTTTGTGTTTCTGTGTGTGTTTTGGTGGTGTAGGTTTTGAGGGTCTATGTGATGAGTGTGGTGTGGTGCAAGTGTTTACCTCCTCCTCTTTGACTGTCTAGTCCAGTCTTGGGTGAAGAGAGCTTTGCTTCCAGTTTGGCTATATAAGTGCATCTCTCACAGGTTGTAGTGTTGGGTGGTAGGAGGAGAGGGTCGTCTGTGTACATGAGTTAATTGCTGTATTGCCCCAAGATGCCCAGATTCATCAGGTAGACAGGAGAAATCACTGGGAGCTGACCCTTAGACATGCCTGGATAGGTGCTTATTTATCAAGTACTAAAACTGCTTTCCTCTAGACAAGTGAGGAAAGTTGAGTGCTGTAGTAGTTTGCAGCTTATGTAATGCTTACAGTGAGTTCTGAACAAGTGCTGAGTTCAAAGAAACAGATTTGAGTGCTGAAACTAGAAAACTGGTTAGTTATAAGAAACAAAACTAAGCTAGAAGGCTTCCCTCCAACACAAAAGGGCTTGGGGGCTCAGAAGCTTACAAACAGTCTAGACCACTTAACAGGAAAGGCGGGAAACAAGCTTAAATTTTTTTTTTGTTCTCTTTCCCAGATGCTCTCTTTTTACACAGTAGGAGTGCCTGGAATCAGAATATGATCTCACTGCACTCAGTTGAGTGAGCAAATGAGATGGGCCCAGAAGGAGTATCCAAACACAAATTTACAAGAGGGGTGGGCAGTTTCAAAGCCACTAAGATTAACACCAAAACAGAAATGGGGAGGGTAGGTGGGAAAACTAACTGAAGGACAGAGTCAAAACTTCCAATTCCGTTAATATTCATGCAACACAATTAAATCAATTTAAATACTGTATTTGAAAAAAGTGCAGATAAAAGGTACTTAAATTCTCTTATACATCCAGTTGAATACAGCTAGATCTTAGCTGGCCAAAGATGAGGTTTTTAAGCAGAAAATATTTCAAACTGTACCACTTAAATAGGCATTGACAGGAAATCAAAGAATGTGGCTACCCCCACACCTGCAATTACTAACGGACAATAAAATTCAAGCAAGCACTAACTGAAGAACAGAGTCAAAACTTCCAATTCAGTTAATATTCATGCAACACAATTAAATCAATTTAAATACTGTATTATTTGAAAAAAGTGCAGATAAAAGGTACTTAAATTCTCTTGTACGTCCAGTTGAATACAGCTAGATCTTAGCCGGCCAAAGCTGAGGTTTTTAATGGACTCTGAACCTTTTCTCCCTGGGCATCCACTGTGTATGGGCTCCCACCCAGTCATACTTTCCCAGTAAACAAATGTCATACATTCATACAGACATACATAACTAACTAAATAAATAAATAAACATACTTACCTAGCTGTATGTGTTTTCTGCTAAAAGTAATAAATGCACTGGTTTCCTTTTATAATTCAGCCTGGAATGACGTTCACTTTCATGTCTAACTGCTCATTGAAGTTTATTTTTGCATAAATGTCCAGACTAGCACAGCGGTCATATGGCATTTTTTGTTGCTGAATAATTCCTGAAGTGACTGCACAGTTGCATAGTTTTTGCCTATTTTTCTTTAGAGGTAAAACGGCCTGTTAACTCCTATGTACATATTAGTCATTTTAGAATGATTAGTCTTACTGTTACAATGGCCTAAGGAAGAAAACAGAACCAGAATGTCAGACTTTTTAGGCAGCACGGTACAGCCATTACAAGGAGGTATTTATTGCAGGCACACGTATGTCCCTTTCAGCTTGTTGCTATGGTGGGTCCTACTATTAGTTATTCTATGAAGGCCCAATTATAGTCATACCTCTCAACCTAGTAGTGGCAGAAATCTCCACAAAGCCTAAACTTATTGTGGAACCAATCACCCAAAATAAGGGCAGATTTTAAATATTGCCCTTATGAACTAAAAAGGTTGCTAGAATGCCATAACTTGTCTTACCATGCATTGTCCGAGGGAACTAGTATGAAAATCCAATCTGTCATTATTTAGCGTCTTCAGTACTCGCGGATTTACATGAACACATTTATGATGAACAGCCCAAAAACACGAGCCATCAGTCTGAACTTCCTGCACAACAATGGACAGTTGAGAGGGCTGATTATTGGAGATGTCTTTTGGAGAATAGTACAGGAAGTATTAGTGATGATAGAGAAGGAATAGTTCTGAATGATACAAAAAAACTTATATTACAAGCATGCAACAGCTAAGCTGAAGGGAACAAAATCAGAGGACTGTGATGTGCATTACATAGGGTGCCAGATTAACAAGTGCAAGGCACAGTTTACAGTTTAAATATACCCCATGTCCAAACCAGCCAGAAGGCCTTTGTGGTGCAGTGCATAGATTTACACACCGGTAAATGCACTGTGCATGGTACACAAACACTGCTGGTGCAGTATGACTGTAACACCATCATAGGTACTGTCCAGAAAAAAACATTCATCCTTTGCCATATCATAACAAATGGCACCCCCATCACCACCACCAGTACCTACCATCCTTATGTATTACCAACCAACAGACTTGAAAAAGCCAATATATGTGTACCAGACACCCCACTAAAGCTAAAACTCCATACTTGAACCTTTTGATAGAGTAAAGAAACACATCTATACAAAAGTACAGTATGCACTTATAATATCTGAGGTTTCTGCTTCCCTAACAATATTAACACTGTGGTCAGAAAGTCCTATGTGGCACACCTCATTGCTAAGGGTTTTGGATCCAGGAAGAAAAAGGTCATTGTCTCCCTCTACTCCTCCCTCATTAGGCCAATCATAGAGTACAATTCCCCATTTGGCATGTACCTCACTAGACACCTGCAACAACTGGAGAGGCCACAAAAGTACCTCACAAAGAGGATCCTAGGCCTTAAACACTTGCCCTATATGGACAGACTCAAAAAACTCCAGCTGTTCTCTCTCTCATATTGCCTACTTAGGGGCAATCTCTGCTTGACTTACACAGCCATGTCTGACCCAGCTCTGTTAGAAATGCTACATCTAAAGAAATCCCAATCGCTCTGCACCACACACTCCAGAGACTTCAACCTCGATACCACAATTGGAGGGACAGGTTCATAACTCAGAGACTGCCGATGTTATGGAACAGACTTCCCATACATGTCAAGCAGAGCACCTCGCTGACCCTCTTCAAGAGGAATCTTGATCAGGGGATGGGAAACAGAAAATTCACCACGGGGATAACTCCAGTGGCTCTACTCGACAGAGGCACTGGGAACTAAGGTCGGGTGGCACAATGCCAGGGTAATCCTATGGCTAGGCTTATAAAGGCCCCAGGGCCAGTAGCCTAGTACACACCTATGAACCTCTACCTGCCATACTCTGAGATCCTCAGGATGTTCTTTGTGTTTCACTGTTGCAGTCATCACACTTGGGTTATCCTGCCAGGGGTAGCCATCAGTCAGCCCGAATACCAGAGGCTTAGTATTTCTGCGTCGGTTGCTGTTGCTCCAGGACTGATGTCTGGTCATCAGTGGTATAAAAACAGGCAGCTGACGCCATTACATCAGTCTTTCTTGCTGAGGAGCCTGAAGCAGAAGCAGTTCGTACGAGTGAAGGTCAGCTGCTACTTGAGTTTTCGTTTCTGAAATTAAAGTCTTCTAAAGCTAAGTACGCCATTGGGGATCCTTTTTCTAGCTCTAACCGATGTCAGAAAAAGTTAACAGTTGTCTCACCTGTGGAAAGCAAATACCACACCGAGATTTCCATTCTTACTGCATCACCTGTTTAGGCCCAGACCAGGATGTACCTCGCTGCCGATTTTGTGCTTTGTTCAACACCCGACGTATTCAACGTCTGGCCCTTATTGTAGCTAAATACTTTCGCTCTCAATCTCTGTATTCCGAAATGGCTTTGGTAAGCCATCCGACTACTGATCTTCCAAAAAAAAGTAAGGATAAAGACAGAGACAGACACAGGTCCAAACCTGCAGACAACGCTTCTGTTAAGCTAGTCGCAAGTTCACCAGTACTCTGTGAGATGCTTTCGCAGCCCCTGATGCCCCCCATCGATGGATTCACAGGCCATTACCGAGACCCGTTCGGAGTCCGGTATACTGCGAGACTCTTCTTTGACTATGGAACCTGCGGATGTCTCTACCTTGAATGGGTCCGGAGCTGCTGTGCAGGGCACCGGCTTCTGAGGAAGTTCTTCACACTACCGATATTCGACATGAACCAACTACTACTTTCGCATCTTTAGTTCTTTCCGAGTTTCTAAGGCCCAGAGTACGAGCTGCACTTAAAAATCCGACCCAAACTCTCGCGCCTGCTTCCTTGCCACAATCACAGATGCTTAAAATGGCTGAAGACCTTATGTTGATTGGGGGAAGCCAGCCTTCCCCTGCTAAAAGAAAGAGACTTGTCCCCAGCAGCTTTATCTGACCAAGAGTCTGACGACTCTGAGGTTTCTGATTATGAAGACATGCCCTTATCTGCTTATAATGATTCCGATGCACAGGAATCCATTCCTTCTGCCTGTCCTCCAGAGGATTTTTATTTTGGTAAAACGCTACATACTTTGAGAGAGCACTTCCATTGGGAATGCCAGGATTATCTTCTGTCCAAAAAGAGACTCTGGGAATTTTTAGATTTACCACAGCAATAGACCGTTAGCTATTCCTCCTGTTCTGGATGTTGTGGATGATGTCTTTATGGAATCCAGTCTAACTCCTGATACTTACCTCCTGCTCCCAGGAAACCTGACAGGTAGTACAGAGTCCCTGACACGCACAAATTTCTTTCCAGAAATCCTACTGCTTACCCAGAGGTAATGTCGCAAGGGCCTAAAGAAATCAACCATAGTTAAGAATCCAACCCCCTCGAACAGGGATTTTTGAGCCTTAGACAGATGGAGTAAAAAAGTATATACTTCTGCAACTCTTGCCATTAGAGTATTAAATTGTCAGTTCCACATACTGAAATACCAGCAACATACCATGGAACTTGTTAACAAAAATGATCTACCTTCTCTGTGCAGAAAATAAAGACTTACAGGAACTTATGCATTCTACAAGCCAAATCAGTAAGTATACCCTGCAGTATGGGTTTGACGCCCTAGAAGCATCTTGCAGGGCAGCAGTCACAGGTTCTGTACTTAGAAGACATGCTTGGCTTAAGGAACAGACCTTGCCAGATCATGTCAAATCAAAATTATTGGACGCACCACTGAACAAAGACAATTTGTTTGGCATCAAAGCAGAAGAGATTTTAAAAAAGATGGAAGAAAAAACTGTGTCTGCAGACAGTTAAAGACTTTTTGCAAGTTCAGCCTCCAAGATTCAGTAGGCATTACCCCTCAAAACATTGGTCCTTTCCAGTCCCCTCAAGGCCACCTCAGCCTAAACTTAGGGGAAACAGACCGATTCCCCCACAGACAGCAGTCTTGGGGTATGCAGAGATCTAAGCAATGGAGTACCTCCACTTCTAAACCAGGGAGCGCTAAGCCACCCCCTTATGGAAAGAATTCACAATGACTTCTCAACTTCTCTCACCTGTGCCCATCTGCTCATGCCCCTAGGAGGAAAACTTGCCTCCCATGCAAAAAACTGGGCCTCCATCACCAACGATTGATGGGTCCTCAACATAGTGTCCCAGGGGTACAAATTTTATTTCCACATGTTTCCAACCCCAAAGGGATTCCCAGATCTTTCTCCAAACCAGTGGGCAGAGGCACAAAATCAAGTTCATTCCCTGCTCTCACTGAGGGCAATTCAGCCTGTTCCTGCAGATCAGATAGGCCAAGGTTTCTATTCTAGACTTTTTCTGGTACCCAGAAAAGAGGGCACCTGGTGCCCAATTTTAGATCTATCTATTCTAAACACCTTCCTGTTGGTACCAAAATTCAAAATGCTCACATTGCAGCAGCTTCTCCCTATGCTGTCCAAATATGCCTGTTTAGCCACTGTAGACCTCAGAGGCATTTCTGCATATCCCAATCAGAGATTCTTGCAGAAAATATTTGTTTCAGGGCAGGATCTATGCATTATCAGTTTTCTGCACTTCCCTTTGGCTTATCCACTGCTCCTAGAGTTTTCACAAAATGCCTGGCTCCAGCCATTGCTTTTTGCAGGCAAAGAAATATTAAAATGTACCCTTACTTAGCGACTGTCTGATTCAGGCAAACAGTAAGGAAAAGCTGATGTTCTTCATCTCACATTGCTGCAGTCATAACCTGTGGGTAGTCCGCTGTCCTCGGTCGGCCCGAATACCAAAGTATTAGGCTGGCGTTGGTCATGGGCACTCAGATCTGACGTCAGTGCGTCAAGGTATTAAAGCGCATGACCGACATCATATCCTCAGTCTTTTTTGCCGCATGGTCCAAAGCAGAAGCAGCGTTTGCAAGTGCCGTTTGGCGTTCTGAAATTTTCGTATTCTGAGTTTCAGACCAAAACCAAGTTGGGCTAAGTACCCCGTTGGGGAATATTTTTGTTTTTTCTTGCCTCAGTTAATTCCGGATGTCAGAAAAAGTGAATAATTGTATTTCTTGTGGGAAACAGATACCGCATAGGGATTACCACTCTCTTTGTATTCCTTGTTTGGGGCCTGAGCACGACGTAGTCGGGTGTCGCTTTTGTGCTAGATTTAATAAGCGCACCATTAAACGTAGGTTAGATTGCACTAGGCTTGTCTTCGGTAAGCGGTGTAATTACAATATGCCGTCGGATCCTCCGACGCCCACTACCGCGAAGAAGCGCAAAGAAAAATCGTTAAGGTCCAAGCAGGATGAGTCGTCCGTTCCGGACGCCGGTTCTTTAGAAACTATGGTGGAATCTGTAGATCCAGCCGAGGTTTCAGCTGAGTCTCAGGGGGAGACGTTAATTTTGCAAGATGTGGCCTCTCAGGAGTCAGGTCAGGCTGAGGGGGCCTCTCAGGTTGCTGTACTCCCTTCTTTGCCTAAGGTGGTTAGGCCTTCTCCTTCTGTCTCTAAGGTACCTTCCAAAGGCAGGCCTGGTTTGCCTTCCACAGGTGTCAGTCCTAGTTCTGCAGGTTCTGTGCCTAAAAAACACATGCTTAAAATGGCAGAAGATTTAATTTCCTTAATCAGGGGTTCTATGCCCCCTCCTGATAAGAGGCCTAGGGTGGAGCCAGAGGTGGAAAGTTTGGCGCAGGCTTCAGATTACTCAGAGTCTTCGGCTGAAGACATTCAGGATTTTCCTCCTTATTCTGATTCAGACGCAGAGGATTCCAGTCCTTCTTCTTCTCCTTCAGAGGATTTTTCTTTTTCAGAAACCCTGCATTCTATGAGGGAGCATTTTAAATGGGAAGGTCAGGATTTCTCAGATTCCCGAAAGAGGCTTAGGGAATTTTTGTTTTTACCACAACATCGGCCCTTGGCTATACCCCCTGTTTTGGATGTTGTTCAAGACGTTTTCTCTGAGGCTTCCCTTAATCCAGACTCTTTGCCCCCTGCGCCAGTTAAACCAGATAGGTATTACAGAGTGCCTGAGGCTCATAAATATCTGTATAAGAGCCCAAGGGCTGACCCAGAAACTATTAGCCAGGGACCTAAGGGTGTCAGGGCTTCTGATGTAAAGAATCCAGTTCCTATGGATAAAGATTCTAGAGCTTTGGATAGGTGGGGTAAGAAAGTGTATACCTCTTCCACTTTAGCAATGAGGGCTTTGAATTGCCAGTTTCATATGTTGAAGTACCAGAATTTTCTCCTTACTCAGTTAAAATCTAAAGTGGATGCTTTGGCAGAGGGCATAGAGTGTAAGGAATTGCAGGATTTGGTTCTTGCCTCTGATCAGGTGGGTAAGCATTCTTTGCAGTGTGGTTTCGATGCTTTACAGGCTTCTTCCAGGGTGGCTGCCACTGGTTCAGTTATTCGCAGGCACGCCTGGCTTAAGTATCAGAATTTGTCAGAGCATGTTAAAGCTAGAATTTTGGATGCTCCTTTGCAGTCTGAAGTTTTGTTTGGTTCTCCTGTGGAGTCTGTCTTGAAGAAAATGGAAGACAAGGCTAAGTCTATGCAGACTGTTAAAGATTTTTTGCAGGTGCAGCCCCCTAAGTTTAGCAGGAATTGGCCTACTAAGGGATGGGCTTACCCTTCTGATTTACAGTCTAGGGGCAGATCTAGACGTGGTAGGGGCAGAGCTCAGGGTTCTTTCAGGCCTAGAACGTGGAGTTCACCTGCACAATCTACAGGTGAGGGCAGGGGCCAGTCCTTTCGTAAATAGGCCCAATGACCTGCATCTTCAGCTGCCAGATCCTTCCTGTCTGGCAGCTCCTTTGGGAGGAAAGTTGGCACTCTTCAAGCAAAATTGGCTTTTAGTCACCCAGGACAAATGGGTGTTGGACATTATAGACCGAGGCTACAAGTTTTATTTCCACACATTGCCTCATTTCAAAGGCATGCCAGACATTCCTCCTCAGCAAAGGGTAGAGGCTCACAAACCGATTTCTTTACTTCTTCAAATGGGGGCTATACAGCAGGTCCCTCTGTCAGAAGTGGGCCTAGGATTTTATTCTCGCCTGTTTCTTGTACCAAAGAAAGGAAACACTTGGAGGCCGATTTTGGATTTATCTATCCTCAACACGTACCTGGACATTCCAAAATTCAAAATGTTGACGTTGCAACAACTTCTGCCTCTGTTGGACAAAGATCACTGGATGGTAACTCTGGATCTCAAAGAGGCTTATCTTTATGTTCTTATCAGGCCCAGTTGCAGGAGATTCCTGCGTTTTCGGGCTGGGACTTTACATTATCAGTTCTCTGCATTGCCCTTTGGCTTATCTACTGCGCCCAGGGTGTTCCCAAAGGTTCTGGCTCCAGTGATAGCCTTCTTAAGGTTAAGAGGAATACAAATTTATCCTTATTTGGACGATTGCCTGATTCTTGCTCAAGACAAGCGCAAGCTTCTTCACCATCTACAGTATGTTATGGCAGTGTTAAGGTGCCTAGGGTATTCTGTGAACGAAACAAAGTCCAGTCTAGTACCCTCTCAGGAAATGTGCTTTCTGGGTGTGAGACTGAATACAGCTTCCCAGATGGCCTTTTTGACCCCGGACAAGCAAAGGAATCTTACACTTTACTTCCATCAATTGTCTCTACGGTCCAGGCTGACTGCAAGGACAGTCCTTCAAGCCTTGGGGTTCATGGCATCTTGTATTCTGGTGCTTCCCAATGCCAAACTGCATATGAGGAAGCTACAATGGTATCTCAAAATGTATGGACACAACACTGCCACGATCTGGACACTGTCATTCAAATAATACCTTGCATTCAAAAGGAATTTTTGTGGTGGGCTCAGGAATGTCACCTAAACAAGGGACTCTCTGTGACCCGACCAGAGGCGAGTCAGATCTTAACGACAGATGCCTCGGACAAGGCTTGGGGAGCACACCTCAATGGAAAATGGGTTCAAGACACGTGGCCTGCCAGACTTCAACATTTACATATCAACTTGAAGGAGATGTTAGCAGTCCAGTTTGCATTGATGGCTTTCAAGGATTTACTTCACCCAGGGCAAGTGTTGATTCAAACAGACAACACAACTGTCATGTGGTACATCAACAAGCAAGGGGGAACCCATTCGTACCCTCTTTGCAGGCAAGCTATGATTTTGTGGGAGACTGCTCTCAGTTTGCACCTCACTCTTCAGGCAAGGTTTCTACCAGGAGCACAGAACTCCTTAGCAGATGTTTTGAGCAGACAGATAGTGGATCCCCACGAGTGGAAGTTGGATCCTCATGTATTTCGACAGTTGACAGTGATATGGGGGACTCCAGACATAGATCTGTTCGCTTCTCCACTAAATTTCCAGTTGCCAAAGTTTTGCACAAAGATGTTTCATCTCACAGCTTGGAAAGTGGATGCTCTATCATTCAGTTGGAGCAATCTTCACGTCTATGCCTTTCCGCCTCTGCCTCTCCTTCCCAAGGTACTCTTGAAGGTCAGACAAGACAAGCCCTCCATGATTCTAATAGCTCCAGATTGGCCTCGACAGCACTGGTACCCTCTGCTGAGGAGTTTAGTACGGGAGCCTCCTTGGCCTTTGCCTTCGATTCCACACCTTTTGTCTCAGGAGGGCAATCATTTCCTCAATGTCAGGATTCAGTCCCTGCATCTAACAGCCTGGCATATTCTGTTCTAGAACCTGGAGGGTCGCAGCTTCCTCAAGTTTTGAATGTTATTTTGGAGGCCAGAAGGCCTAGTACAAGGAAAGTTTATGCTGATAAATGGAGGAGATTTTTTATTTGGAGCAAAGCAAAAAGCTTTGATGTTTCCAGGCCTGATTTGAGTGTTTCTCTTCAATATCTTACAGAATTATTAGACAAGGGTTTGTCTTTCTCCTCTGTAAAAGTGCATGCTGCAGCCATTTCTGCTCACTATGACTGTGACCCACCATTATTCTCTCATCCTTTGTTTAAGCAATTCCTTAGAGGGGCAAAGAACATAAGACCCCCGCGTAGAGCTCCTACTCCTTCCTGGGATCTCAATTTTGTGTTGGAAAAACTTACTTTACCTCCTTTTGAAACTGCAGCTACGTCTGAGTTAAAGTTTTTGTCTTGGAAGACTGCTTTTTTGTTGGCCATTACGTCTGCTAGAAGGGTTTCTGAATTACAGGCTCTAATGGCAGTTGAACCCTTCCTAATTTTTCATAAGGATAGGGTATCTCTGCGTACTAACCCTACTTTTATGCCTAAAGTGGTTTCAAATGTGGCCTTGAACCAATCTATTCATTTGCCTACTTTTTATGCAGATCCCCAAAATAAAGGGGAGAAAATTTTGCACACTTTGGATATTCACAGGCAGTTGCGTTATTATTTGAGCAAGACTAAAGGGTTCAGACAGTCTCAACAGTTGTTTGTTTCTTTTGCTTTGGGCTCTCAGGGGAAACCTGTTTCAAAACAAACTATTTCTAAGTGGATTGGCCATTGTATTGCTTTTTGTTATTCTCATCATGGTAAGGAGATTCCGGCTGGAATCAGACCTCATCCCACTAGGGCTACTGCCACTTCTACTACTTTTTTAAGGGGGGTAGCTACTAAAGATATTTTGGAAGCAGCTACTTGGAGTTCAGTGCACACTTTTTCTAAACATTACCATCTTCCTCTTTATTCCAAATCTAGGGCTGGATTTGCCACTGCAGTCTTACAGGGCATTTTGGCAGCTCCCAATGCTTTATGATTTTGCCAGCCTCCCTTTACCTTTGCTTTGGGATTCTACCCACAGGTTATGACTGCAGCAATGTGAGATGAAGAACATAGTACAGTTTTGTACCTACCATAAATGTAGATGTTCGAAGATCCACATTGCTGCAGTCCAATTTACCCTCCCTCCTTCCCCTCTGTAGTTTGGAGTGGTTGTATGGTTGGGGTTGTAGATGTTATTTGTACATGGCTTTTGGAGGTTTTTCTATTTTTGGCTGTGGCCTTTCTTTTTAGGGCCTTCTGACATCTGGGGCAAGAAAAGACTGAGGATATGACGTCGGTCATGCGCTTTAATACCCTGACGCACTGACGTCAGATCTGAGCGCCCATGACCGATGCCAGCCTAATACTTTGGTATTCGGGCCGACCGAGGACAGCGGACTACCCACAGGTTATGACTGCAGCAATGTGGATCTTCGAACATCTACATTTATGGTAGGTACAAAACTGTACTTTACAGCACCTGACATTTGTAAAGGACATACTAACCTCACTGGGGTACACTATCAACGAAAAAAAATCCAAACTAGTTCTCATTCAAAAAATTGTATTCCTGGGAGCAAGCCTGGACTCTGCATCCCAGATAGCATTTCTAACTTCAGAAAAACAAGCCTATCTGACAGGCTGCTACTCTCAACTTTCCACCAAGAACCCAGTTATCCGCAAGGAAAAATCCTGCAAGCTCTAGCCTTCGTGGCCTCCTGCATTGTACTAATTCCATATAACAGACTGCATATGAAGAAACTTCAGTGGTACTTAAAACCTTTAGTGTCAACATTCTCAGGACCTGGAAACTATTATACCTATGATACCTTGTCCAAGGAAAGCTATTTTCTTTGGTGGGTAGCAGCATGCAACCACAACAAGGGTCTTCCCTTTTCACAACCCCACGCCACCCAGACCCTAACCACAGGCGCATCAGACTATGCCTGGGGTGCTCACCTGGACGGTAGGTGTATTCAGGGCTACTGAAGCCCAAACCAAATTCATAGGTAGATACTAGGCTATCTGCCCTAGGGCATTTATAAGCCTAGCCAGAGTGTATTTGGCTTCCGCCTCCCTATTAGGTTAGCCTACTGTGCCTCTGTAAAGTAGGTCACAGAAGGTACCTTTTAAGATTAGTTTACTGTGCCTCTGTCTAGCAGGGACACAGAAGAGATCCCAGGGGTGAATTTGCGATTTCCCATCCACGCGTCCAGATTTCGCTTGAAGAGGGTCAGCGAGGGGCTATGTCTAACATGAATTGGGATTCTATTCCAGAGTGAGGGGAGCCTCTGGGAAATGAATCTGTCCCTCCAGCATTTCGTATTTATTTTTGTGCTGAGGTTTAAGTCCCTGGAGCGTGTAGCTCTAAGGGACTTGGATTTTTTGAGGTGGAGCATGTCCATTAATTCTGGGTTTGACATGGCTTTGAATGTCTGGCATAGATCGCCTCTGAATAGGCGGTAAGCAACTGAGTAGAGCTAGAGTTTCTTTAGTCGAGCTGCATAGGACATCTGTTTGTAGCCTATGATCCTCTTGGTGAGGTACTTTTGGGGTCTCTCCAGTTGCTGCAGGTGTCGGGTAAGGTACATCTCAAAAGGGGCATTGTATTCAATTATGGGCCTGATGAGTGACGAGTAGAGGGGCACAATGACCTCTCTTGATCTAGATGTGAACCCTTTCGTGATAAAGGTGGGCTATATAGAAGGTCTTTCTAACCACTTTGGCAACGTGATCATCAAAGGAGAGATTACTATCTATTTTGGTCCCCAAATCTCGAATTACTTCTTCTGTACTTAATGGATTACCACCTGTGTGGTAAATTGTGGGCACCTTGTTTTTCCCAAAGGGGATGACTATGCACTTTTTAGCATTTAGCTTGAGACCGTGGCTCTGGCACCAAGCATCCGTCTCTGTGAGACCCTTTTGGAGGATGCTTGTGTCAGCTGGAGATTCGATTATGGCCCCCAGTTTGCAATCATCTACAAACTTTGTCAGCCATAATCCCCCTGTGTTGGTCTGAACCTCAAAAAAGTATGTACCGAACAAGAGAGGTCCCAGAACTGAGCCCTGTGGGATGCCACTTGTAACTGGTTTGGATTCGGAGATGGCACCTGCGATTCTGACCATGTGAGTTCTATCCCTGAGCCAGTTTGCAATCCATCTTGTGATATAAGGGTTGATATTTAAGCTGGTAAGCTTATTTATGATGCCTGAGTGGGGTATTGTGTCAAAGGCTTTTGCGAGGACTTAATGTGAAGGTTCAGTTCTTCTTGGAGCTTGTGTAAGACACAGCCTGGGACACCGTCCGGTCCCATAGATGCTGTGTTTTTGCTTTGGAGAGGGCAGCTTTCACCTGTGCATCTGTGATGTCAGGGAGGTTACATTCAGTTGGGATAGGCATTTGCTCCTTTGGGGGGAAGGGGGGGAGAAGTTTGCACTGAATCTGTCAGCCAGGATGTTGGCTATGTCTCTAGGTTCGGTATATTTTGTACTGTTGTGCAACAATTCAGAGCATATCTGAGAGTTTCCACCCATATTCCTGACATAACTAAAGAAGGCCTTGCGATTTATATTTAGTGTCTAGGGCAATATTTCTTTCGAAACTGGCCTTTGATGATTTTATGAGGGATCAAAGTTTCTTGCTAATACTGATCAGAGATGCCTTCCCTTTTTGGGATTTTGCTCGGTCATGTAGTAGCGTCCTCCTTCTGTTGTATAGCTTATTTATGGCCGGGGTCCACCAGACAGGTCTCTTGTTTTTGGAGGAGTGAGTCTTGGTTTTATTAGGGATAGCATGATCCATGCATTCCTGCAGGTGCTCATAGAATGCATTTGTAAAGGATTCTGCGGATTGGGCTGTATTATCCTCTGGCCCGGGGGCTTTGAAGGATTCCACCTCAGTCTTGAGAAGTGCAAAGTTGGCTTTTGAGGAATTCTTTACTGTGATTTCCTTGGCTGGGGGTGGGGACGGGATATGAATGTCCAGGGAAATTTGTTTATGGTCTGATCTTACCAATGAGGGGTTTACCTCTGATGTGGAACATAGAGTCCCCATGTTGGTGATTACCAGGTCCAATATGTTGTTTCCTCTTGTGGGAGTGGTGACCAGTTGTTCCATCGCGTTAGAGTTTATAAATTCAAGGAACCGTTGGGCGAGGGTGTTTGGGCTTGAGTAGTTTTCCCAGTCAATGTTTGGGTAGTTGAAGTCACCCAATAACATAGTGTTTGGAGAGACCTTCATATTCTCCAGTTTTCTCAGGAATGCCAAGTGGGGGATCATGTAATAGGGAGGGTGTTCTATAGCAGGCTACAAACTGAAAGGCAGTTTTGCCCGCTGTTGCACATGGATGGTTTCCGATGCTTTGTGCAGTGCCACTAACCTGGAGGTGTAGGTATCTTTGAATATAGCTACTCCCCCTCCTTTTGTGCTTCGGTCCGAGTTTTGGGGCTGAAACGCATGGTATGAGTTATAACCTGGTAGTGCTGGGGTGCTCTCAGGAGCCTTGAACCAGGTTTCTGTTACTGCACAGACATCAATTTTCTCCATACTGAGGAGAGCCTCGAGTGCGTGCATCTTGAGGTTTAGACTTCTGGCATCGAGTAGCATTACCTTTAGTTTTTTTATCCTTGAGTTGTCTGTGGAGGTGGCTTTGTCCTTTGAGCCTTGCCTAAAAAAGGCACTATGGGGGTGGCAAGAGCCTTGGCCAGTGTATGAAAGCCTAAGGGTGACAGTTGCAAGCCGTCCCTAGCGAAACAACGTGGCTTGTCGAACATGTCATCCCAGGCTGACAGACACTGGATCCCCTTTGAATGACACCAATACTTTAGCCAATTGTTGAAACTGATCATTTTGTCTTTATACTGTGGCATCATTCTTGGTGAGGGCAAGATGCTACTCAAGGTCAGGGTCATACCAGCCTGGGCTACATGATCAGAGAGCTCCTCTGTCTCTTCATGTAGTCCAGGGAGGTACGTCTCAGGTCATTCACACCAGCATGGACAATGACAGAGTCATACTTGAACTTGCTTTGGAGTGACCGGAGTGCTTGCGTTATGTGGCGGATCCTGGCACCCAACAGGCAGCTTACAGTGACCTTCTCCTTGTTCAGTTTGGTGAGCGGGACGTCAGTGTGCCGGACAATAGAGTCCCCTATAACAAGTGTATTTGGTGTGTTGTTTGGCCTTAAGGGCTGTGACTGTGAGGCACACTGATTTTGTGAGATATGTGATTCATGGGTATTGTTGAGGGGTGGCTGTTGCTTGGATATCTGCTTAGGAGGTCTTTGCTGTTTAGGCAGATTTTTATTTAGAGCCTCCGAGTATGTTTTTGTGTGCTTGTGTTGGGTATGCAGATGCAATAGGTCTGTGTGAGACTGGATTTGTGGTGCGGGTGGTTACCTTTTCCTCCTGACTGTGCCAGTCTTGGATTGAGAGAGTTCTGCCTCCGGTTTGGCTGTGTAACTGCATCTCTCACATGTATTAGTGTTTGTTGGAAGGAGGAGAGGGTTGTCTGTGTACATAAGGCAATTGTAACATTGCCTCAAAATTCCCAGATTCACCAGCTGGACTGGAGAGTAACCCTGAAACTGACCCTTGGACATACCAGATTAGTATAGGGAACTGTTTTTTTACTGATCAGATTAGGGAAGGGAACTGATTTTTCACTAGATCAGGAAGGACCAGTGGGGAGCCTAATACTTATGAGAAGTCAAGGAGAGTGTAGTGCTTTATTTAGTTGGTGTTTCCTTATAAGAGATGAGCAAGTGCAGGGCTTTAGAAAGAGAATAGAGTGATTAATTTGATAGTTTGAACAGTTCTAAGGGAAAAAGTGAAGAGCAGACTTTGTGGAGCCTGGGATAGTTTAAACCTGTTTAAGCGGCACTGCCCGACGCTCCTCAGTGCACAAAACCGGGCAAAAAGAGAGTTCTAGGGTTTTAAGAGAGAGGGATCAAGGAGTTTAGAATAGACCCAAAATGGCCAATAAAACTACAGCTTCTAGGCAGTAACCACTCCTCCAGGGACAGGAAGGCTGTTCAGTGTTAACCACTGCCACTGGTGAACACAGAGACTTCCCTTTAGCCCAAGCAAGCACTGGCCTTCTAGAAACTTCCAAACAGTTCAGAACAGCAAATCTGTAACTGAACTTTCTTAACTTTCAGAAAGTGGGAAAAAAGCAAGATTTTTTTTTCTTTTTTGTTGTAGTTTAAAGGTAGCAGAGACGCAAGCAGCAAAATATTCACAACAGTGCAATAAATGACCCCACACTTGAGTGCTAGGCCAAAATCAGGTAAAATGCAGTTTTTAGAGAAAAAAACGATTTTAAATTAAGTGCAACACAGGAAATGCAGAAAACAGGCTCTAGATGTGTTCCAAGTACTGTTACTGTTACAGATATAAACTTTAGCATCTGCACATCAACCAAAAAGAGATTCTAGCTGTTCAGCGCACTCTGACAGATTTCAGATCCCTGTCCGGGGCTTCTACTAATCAGAACCAACAACACCATAGTAATGTGGTACATCAACAAGCAGGGAGGGAACCCACTCTTACCCACTCTGCAGGCCAGCCATGACCCTTTGGAACTCTGCCTCAGCCATGCATATTCACCTGCAAGTTCAATTCCTGCCAGGCAACCAAAGCTCTCTGGCAGACAACTTGAGCAGAAATCTCTTAGACCCACATGAGTAGCAATTAAACCACAACACCTTCAGTTTCGTGACCCAAATATGGGGTACCCCGAAGGTGGACC
This sequence comes from Protopterus annectens, assembly GCF_019279795.1. NCBI lineage: Eukaryota > Metazoa > Chordata > Ceratodontiformes > Protopteridae > Protopterus > Protopterus annectens. The sequence goes on along the minus strand of NC_056731.1, from coordinate 918,168,257 downwards.
TATTTGCCCCCCCCCCTACAACCACCAGCTCAGCAAATTCATTTAACCAATCAAGATCCAGCTAAACAATATCTATATTGCCTAAGATTCATAAGTCCCATAATACACCACCAGGTAGACCTATTGTTTCAGGTAGGGGCTCACTTACTGAACCACTATCTGTTTTTCTTACACAATATTTAAAACCTTTGTTACCATATGTATGGGCCAGACTGTAAGACACCACGGAGTTCCTACAGATTGTTTCTGAATCCCAACTTGAAGTAGATTGGCTTATGTGTACTTTAGATGTTACATCACTATATACTAGTATACCACATTGGGCTGGTCTAATGGCACTGGAATATTGACTACACAAGATCAACATTTATAGTCCAGGATTTAACACCTTATTAATCTGCATGGCGGAACACGTTCTAACCAAGAATGTGTTCTATTTCCAAAACCAATGTTACTGGCAAATTCAGGGTACGACGATGGGTTCCTCTTTCGCACCAATATATGCTGATCTCTTTATGGGGTATGTTGAAGATCAGATTATATACAGTGTATTACACAAACTGTACATGCCAGAAATCGATATTTGGAGACGTTATCTTGACGATTGTTGGCTTGTTTGGAAAGGGGGCACAGAGTACCTTATGGAATTTGTCGAATATCTTAACAGTAACAAATGGGGTGTAGAATTCACGGTTAATTATAATCTGCAGCAGATTGATTTTTTGGATGTCCATCTGTGTAGGGAACTGGATAATACTCTTCGTACTACTGTGCACAGAAAATATCCACAATACAACAGTCTACTACATGCTTCGAGCTTACACCCTAAACATATCATCAAAAAATATTCCTAAATCACAATTCATGAGGATCAAGAGAATCTGTTCATCCAATTCGGACCTTGAGAATTGTCAGAATGATCTCTCGAATAGATTCTTACAGAGAGGTTATAACAAAATTGATGTTCATTCTGCAGTCCAAATGACCAAAAATTTATCCAGGGACAGCTTGTTGGGTTATAAACCGAAAGTTGCCAGCTCTTCTTTTCAGACACCTAGGTTAGTAACCACTTTTGGCAGGAATACTTATCAATTGATGGACATTATCAATAATCATTGGAACATATTAACAACAAACGCACATCTGGCCAACTGGTTGGACAACAGATGTTTTCATATCGCAAAGGTAAAAGCCTAGGGTCACATTTTTCACATTACAAAAGAATTAAATCCTTGGATGTCTCTATTGCTCAGACTACCTTGTTGGGAGACAAATTAATTGGCAGTCATCCTTGTGGTCATTGCTCTTTTTGCAAATATGTGTTTACTACCAAAGAATTTACAAGCAAGAACACGGGAAAGGTATTTAATATTAATCATTTCGCAAATTGTAGCACAGATTGGGTGATTTATCTGGCCACATGCACATGCAGAGCATTTTATATTGGACAAACATCCAGACAGTTTAGAATTCGTATTTCCGAACATCTGGGCGATATAAGGAATGCTAGGTCCACCAATGCTTTGTATAAACACAGTTTGATACACAAAACGGCCCAGTTTTCTTTTATTATTATTGACAAAATTCCTGGCAATAGAAACTTTAAAACTGGATGGCACAAATTGCTAGACCAAAAAGAGACTAAATGGATTGTTAAACTAGGTGGCTTATTTCCACCTGGTCTTAATGACAAATTGTGAGGGGCTACTGCCTCTAATAATTGTAATCTATTAATATGTTATAACACCACTTTTTGTTCTCTCTGTTATAAATAACCACAGGACTGTTGCTGTATAATTTCAATTTTGATACATATTTCAGTACAAACATTTCATTATACCATTTCAATATCTATCTATTTTTTACACTTTCTATGTCAATTTATATATTATTATGTTTTGGTCATGTTTTAATATATACAGGAAATGATGTCGTACTGCCTTGTTCAAAATACTAATAAATATGGCTAACAGTTGTGTAACCATCAAACCACTGAAGAAAGCTGATTGCTGAAACCGGTCTGGTTTAATAAAAGACTTTAAGCTACTACTGCTCGGGGTGCTGGATTTCTCTTTTCTTCAGCAAATTCTGCACCAGGGAACCTCACAGCAAGGCCTGGAAAGTGGATGCCCTATCCCTTCCGGTGGGCATACCTCTCAATCTATGCATTTCCCTTTCTACCTCTGCTTACCAGAGTATTACTCAAAATAAGGGAGGAAAGACCAAGGGCAATCCTGATTGCCCCAGACTGGCCGCGCCAACACTGGTACCCACTACTGTGCAGTCTGTCCCCATGGCAACTCTCCTGACTCTGCAGGAGGGAGAGTCCTTGCATTCACAGTTGCAGACCCTGAACCTAGCAGCCTGGCGTATTCCTCGACTTCTCCTCCAGTGGCTAGCCTAAGCAAACAAGTCCTGGTTGTCATACGTGAAACCAGATGACCCAGTACTAGAAAATCCTATGCTGACAAGTGGAAAAGGTATTGTTTCTGGATCCAGACTAAAGGAGCTGACGCGCACAGCCCTCCTTACCTCTCGTACTGCATTACTTAGCAGAACTACTCCACAGGGGCCTATCCTCTTCCATTAAAATCCATGCCTCTGCCATCGCTGCACATTACAGCACTGAGCCGCCTCTCTTCTCACACCCTCTCATCAAACCGTTCTTGAGAGGGACTAACAACTTAAGGCCACCAAGAAGAGCCCCTACCCCTACTTGGGACCTTAACTTTGTGTTGGAAAAACTCATGCTTCCCCCTTTGAGCCTGCAGCTTCAGCAGAGTTAAAATTCCTCTCTTGAAAACCGCCTTGCTTCTGGCCATCACTTCCAGCTAGAAGAGTGTCTGAGCTACAAGCACGTATGATTGTGGAACCTTTCATCATTTTTCATGCTGACAGGTCTCCCTTAGGACTAACCCAACTTTCATGCCTAAAGTGGTGTCCAGTGTGGCTCTCAACCAATCTATTCATTTGCCCACCTTTTTCCATAGACTTCAAAACAAGGGGGAAAGGATTCTGCACTCTTTAGATGTGCACAGACAACTCAGATTCTACCTGGATAGGACTAAGCCCTTTAGGAAATACGATTAGTTACTAGTCAGGTTTGAACCAGGGGCAGAGGGCAAAGCCATATCAAAACAAACTATCTCAAAATGGATAGTATACTGCCTCCATTTCTGTTGCAAACACCATGGGAAACCACCCCCACAGGGGGTCAGAACACATTCTACTAGAGCAACTTCAACCTCTACAGTCTTTCTCAGAGGGGTCCCTACCAGGGACATCTGGAAGCTGCAATATGGAGTTCTGTTCATACCTTCAAGCATTGCCACCTGCCTGTCCTTTCAAAATCCATATTGCAGCTTCCAGATGTCATACTAGCAGCCAGCCCCAACTCTCCTTGACTGGCTGCACCCGTTCCTCAGCTTTGGGAATAAACCCAAGTGTGATGACTGCAACAGTGAAATAAGAAGAACATAGTACAGTTGTGTACACTACTTACATAAATGTAGATGTTAGAGTGTATTCACTGTTGCAGTCCTGGATGTTCTTCGTGTTTCACTGTTGCAGTCATTACATTTGGGTAATCTGCTGGCAGGTTGCCCTCAGTTGGTTTGAATAACAAAGTCTTGGGTCCTGCGTCAGTTGCTGTCTCCTCTTTCATGACGTCAGGTCATCAGGGCTATAAAACATGCAGCCGATGTCATTTTAACCAGTCTTTCTAGCCGCGCGGTGCCCGAAGCAGAAGCAGTTCGCAAGTGTCAGTCGGACGACTCCTGAAATTTTCATTTTCGAGTTTCAGACCCAAAGTCTTTAAACTAAAGCCAAGTACCCCGTTGGGGAAACTTTTTCTTGCTCCTTACCGATGTCAGTAAAAGTTAATAAATGCATTACTTGTGGGAAACAAATACCTCATAAGGCTTTTCATTTGTACTGTATTCCTTGCCTAGGCCCTGATCACAACGTGCCTTGCTGTCGGTTTTGTGCTAAATTTAACCAACACACTATTAAGCATAGGTATATTTTTGCTTCTAAATATTTTGGTTCAAGATTTAACTACCCTGAAATGTCGTCGGTTAGCAATCCGACTACCGGAGTTCACAAAAAACACAAGGAAAAAGACAGACAGACCGTCGAGGTCCAAAATCAATGACAAAGCTTCTCCTAAGCCAGTCTCTGGTTCGCCGGTACTCAGTGAGGCGCTTTCACAGCCCCTGATGCCCCCTACTTTTGAGTCTCAGGCCTCTACCGAGACCCAATGTTCTTCGTGTTTCACTGTTGCAGTCATTACATTTGGGTAATCTGCTGGCAGGTTGCCCTCAGTCGGCCTAAATTTCCAAAGTCTTGGGTTCTGCGTCGGTTGCTGTCTCCTCTTCCATGACGTCAGGGGTATAAAACAGGCAGCCAACGCCATTTTCTTTAGTCTTTCTTGCTGCGCAGTGCCCGAATCAGAAGCAGTTCGCAAGTGCTGGTCTGCCGACTCCTGGAATTTTCAAATTCGAGTTTCAGAACTGAAGTCTTCATTAAAGCCAAGTACCCCATTGGGGAAACTTTTTCTTGCTCCATACCGATGTCAGTAAAAGTTAATAATTGCATTACTTGTGGGAAGCAAATACCTCATAAAGATTTCCATTTATACTGTATTCCTTGCCTAGGCCCTGATCATAATGTGCCTAGCTGTCGGTTTTGTGCTAGATTTAACCAACGCACTATTAAGCGTCTGTATATCTTTGCTTCAAAATATTTTGGAAACAGATTTAACTATCCTGAAATGTCGTCGGATAGCAGTCAGACTACCAGAGTTCACAAAAAACGCAAAGAAAAGGACAGAGACAGACCGTCTAGGTCCAAAACCAATGACAAAGCTTCTCCTAAGCCAGTCGCTGGTTCGCCAGTAATCAGTTTGCAGCCCCTGAATACCTACTACGTTTGAGTCGCAGGCCTCTGCCGAGGCCCATGTGGAGTCCGGCACACTGCGAGATTCTCAAAGTATTGTACCCGCGGATGTCTCTCCCTCGGATGGGTCCAGAGCCGCTGAGCAGGCACCGGCTTCTGAGGGTGTATTCAGGCCACAGCATTTTTATATAAAACCGATGCCAGCTTCAAAATCAAAGACAAAAGCAACTTCTAAAGCTAAAAAAACTGATGCATGAGCCACGTGCACAGGCCTCTATGCCAAAAAAGCAGATGATCAAAATGGCTGAAGACCTAATTACCTTGATCAGGGGTTCCCAACCACCTCCTCATAAGAGGCCTAGGCAAGACACTGATTATGAATCTTCAGATTAGGTTTCTATTTTTTCTGATTCCTCTTCTGATCAGGAATTTTCTATACCACCATATGAGGATTCTGATGCAGAGGAGTCTATTCCATCTGCATCTCCTGAAGATTATTCCTTTGGAGAAACCTTGCATACTTTGAGGAATCATTTTCACTGGGAGAGTCAAGATTTCTCAGAATCAAAAAAGAGGCTTAGGGATTTCCTCCTTCTCCCTCAGCATAAGCCTTTAGCCTTACCTCCTGTTTTAGACATTGTGGATGATGTGTTTTCGGAGTCAAGCTTGACTCCAGACTCCTTACCTCCGGCTCCTAGCAAGCCAGACAGATATTACAGGGTTCCTGACTCTCACAAATTTTTATTTAGAAACCCTGCTGCTGACCCTGAAACTATTTCACAGGGTCCAAAAGGTGTTAAGGCCTCAACAGCAAAAAATCCTACCCCTTCTGACAGAGATTCCAGGGCAATGGATAGATGGGGAAAGAAGGTTTATACATCTGCAACCTTGGCATTTAGGGCCTTAAACTGCCAGTTTCATATGCTTAATTATCAGCAGCATGTTATGGGATTACTGAAACAGAAAATGATGTTGATTTCTGAATGTGCAGAAAATAAAGAATTGCAGGAATTATTGCATGCAGCAGAACACGTTGGAAAGCATACTTTGCAATGTGGTTTTGATTCCTTAGAGGCCTCCTGCAGGGCAGCAGTTACTGGATCTGTGATTAGGAGGCATGCCTGGCTAAAAGAGCAAAATTTGCCTGATCATGTTAAAGCTAAATTGCTAGATGCACCTTTACAGCATGGTACTCTGGTATTAAGGCAGAAGAGGTTTTAAAGAAAATGGAAGACCAAGCTAAGTCAATGCAAACTGTAAAAGACTTCTTACAAGTGCAGCCACCAAGATTCAGTAGACACTGGCTTACAAAAACACTGGTGCTTTCCTGTGTCCGACAGAGCTCCATGGGGCAAATCCAGGCGCCCTAAAGGTTCTAGATACCAGTCACAGGATTTCTTACAGGTCAAAGTAATGGGGTGCTTCTACTTCCAAATCTGGAGGAAATAAAGCACAACCCTACAGTAGGCAGTGTCAATGACTTCCCTCTGCCATCACCAAGCACTTTTCTTTTGGCAGCACCCTTAGGGGGGAAATTATCACTTTATGCTCAAAATTGGCAGTTAATAACCCAGGACAAGTGGGTGTTAAACATAGTATCTCAGGGATACAGATTCCACTTCCACACTCTGCCAATTGCAAACGGTTGGCCAGATCTGCCAAAAAATCAATGGGCAGAGGCACAGAAGCAAGTTACGTCCCTCATGGATATGGGGGCTATTCAGCCTGTGCCAGAACAGGAAAAAGGACAAGGGTTTTATTCAAGACTGTTCTTGGTACCCAGAAAAGACCAGGCCTGGCGCCCAGTACTGGATTTATCAATTTTGAACACATTCCTGGACATTCCAAAATTCAAAATGCTAACTTTGCAGCAGCTTCTGCCCATGCTGGGCAAGAACGCTTGGCTGGTGACATTAGACTTAAGAGGCATACCTGCATGTCCCAATAAGGGAATCGTGCAGAAGATGCCTCTGTTTCAAGGCTGGCTTTATGCATTACAAATTCTCTGCACTGCCCTTTGGCTTATCTACTGCACCCAGGGTCTTTACAAAGTGCCTGGCACCAGTAATTGCATTTTGCAAACAAAGAAGTATGCAAATCTATCCTTACTTAGACGACTGTCTCATTCAAGCAGAGAACAAGAACATTCTTCTTCAGCATCTGGCATTTGAGAAAAGGCTTCTAACATGCCTAGGGTACACAATAAACGAAAATAAATTACAACTGGTACCCTCTCAAAAGAGAACATTCCTGGGTGCAAGCTTGAATACAACTGCCCAGATGGCTTTCCTCACGCCAGACAAAGGCAACTGACTACTTACTTCAAACAGATGGCAAAAAAACCCCAGATGTTCTTCATCTCACATTGCTGCAGTCCTTATACTTGGGGTAGTCCGCTGTCCTCGGTCGGCCCGAATATCAAAGTATAAGGCTGACGTCGGTCAAGGCGCATTAGACTGACATCAGGACGTCCGGGTACAAATGCGCATGACCGACGTCATATCCTCAGTCTTTTTTGCCGCATGGTCCGATGCAGAAGCAGCGTTGCAAGTGCCGTTCGGCGTTCTGAAATTTTTCGAGTTCGGAGTTTCAGACCGAGTCAAAGTTGGCTAAGTACCCCGTTGGGGAATATTTTGCTTTTTTTCTTGCCTCAGTGGTTTACCGGATGTCAGAAAAAGTGAATAACTGTATTTCTTGTGGGAAACAGATACCGCATAGAGATTATCATACCTTGTGTATTCCTTGTTTAGGGCCTGAGCACGACGTTGTTGGGTGTCGCTTTTGTGCTAGATTCAATAAGCGCACTATTAAGAGAAGGTTAGATTGTGCCAGGTTAGTCTTTGGGAAGCGGTGCAATTACACTATGCCGTCGGATGCTCCGGCGTCCGCTTCTTCAAAGAAGCGCAAGGATAAAGCAGTTAAGCCCAGGGTAGACGAGTCGTCCGTACCGGACGCCGGTTCTTTAGAGGTATCGGTGGAGCCGGTGGTTCCACCGGAGGTTTCTCTGGAGGCCCAGGGGGAGACCTTGTTATTGCAGGATGTGGCCTCTCAGGAGGCAAGTCAGGCTGAAGGGGCTTCTCAGGTTACTGTACTCCCCTCCCTTCCTAGGGTGGTTAGGCCTTCTGTTTCCAAGGCTTCTCCCAGAGGCAGGCCAGGTTTAGCTTCAGTTGGTGTCACTCCTAGTTCTTCAGGATCTGTGCCCAAGAAGCATATGCTTAAAATGGCAGAAGATTTGATTACCTTAATTAGAGGTTCTTTGCCCCCTCCTGATAAGAGGCCTAGGGTGGAACCTGAGCTAGGGAGTTTTGAGCAGGCTTCAGATGTTTCAGAGTCTTCGGCTGAAGACTTGCAGGAGTATTCTCCTTATTCTGATTCTGATGTGGATGATTCTACTCCTTCTTCTGCTTCTCCTCCTGAGGATTTTTCTTTTTCAGAGACCCTCCATTCCATGAGGGAGCATTTTAAGTGGGAAGGTCAGGATTTCTCTGATTCCAGGAAAAGGCTTAGGGAATTTCTGTTTTTACCCCAGCATAGGCCTTTGGCTATACCTCCTGTTCTGGATGTTGTGGAGGATGTGTTTGCGGAGGCTTCTCTTAATCCTGATTCCCTGCCTCCTGCTCCTGTTAAGCCGGATAGGTATTATAGGGTGCCTGAAACTCATAAGTTTCTTTTTAAGAGTCCTAGGGCGGACCCAGAAACTGTTAGTCAGGGGCCTAAGGGTGTTAAGGCTTCTGTTGTTAAAAATCCGGTTCCTCCAGATAAAGAGGCTAGGGCTTTGGATAGATGGGGAAAGAAAGTTTATACGTCTTCCACCCTAGCTATGAGGGCTCTAAATTGCCAGTTTCACATGTTGAAATACCAAAACTATCTACTGTCTCAATTGAAGTCTAAGGTAGATGCTCTGGCGGAAGGTATCGACTGTAAAGAGTTACAGGATTTGGTACATGTCTCTGAACAAGTGGGTAAGCATTCTTTGCAATGTGGTTTTGATGCTGTACAGGCCTCGTCTAGGGTGGCTGCCACAGGGTCAGTTCTTCGCAGGCACGCCTGGCTGAGGGATCAGAATTTATCTGACCATGTTAAGACAAGGATTTTGGATGCTCCTTTACAATCTGATGTGTTATTTGGTTCACCTGTTGAGGCAGTCTTAAAGAAAATGGAAGACAAGGCTAAGTCTATGCAGACTGTTAAAGATTTTTTGCAGGTCCAGCCTCCGAAGTTTAGCAGAAATTGGCCTGCTAAGGGGTGGACGTATCCTTCTTATGATTCCCAGTCTAGGGGCAGGTCTAGACGGGGTAGGGGCAGAGATCAGGGCTCTTTCAGGCCTAGAACAGGGAGTTCACCTGCACAGTCTTCGGGTGAGGGCAGGGGTCAGTCCTTTCGTAAACAGACCCAATGACCTACCTTTTCAGCTGCCAGAGTCTTCTCGACTAGCAGCACCTTTGGGAGGAAGGTTGGCACTTTTCAAAGAAAATTGGAGTTTAATTACCCAAGACAGATGGGTATTGGATATCATACACCAAGGTTACAGGTTTTATTTCCATACCTTGCCTCCTTTCAAAGGCATGCCAGACGTTCCTCCTCAGCAAAGAATAGAGGCTCACAAACAGATTTCTCTGCTACTCCAAATAGGAGCCATTCAGCCGGTCCCTCTGTCAGAAGTGGGCCTAGGATTTTATTCTCGCCTGTTCCTAGTACCAAAGAAGGGGAACACGTGGAGACCAATTTTGGATTTATCTATCCTCAACACTTATCTGGACATTCCCAAGTTCAAAATGTTGATGTTACAACAGCTTTTACCTCTGCTGGGCAAAGATCATTGGATGGTGACTCTGGATCTCAAGGAGGCTTGCCTTCATGTTCCTATCAGGCTAAGTTGCAGGAAGTATCTACGTTTCCGGGCTGGGACTTCTCATTATCAGTTCTCTGTATTGCCCTTTGGCTTATCTACTGCGCCCAGAGTATTCACGAAGGTTCTGGCTCCAGTGATAGCTTTCTTCAGGCTAAGAGGAATACAGATCTATCCTTATTTGGACGATTGTCTGATTCTGGCTCAAGGAAAAGAAGAGCTTCTTCATCATCTACACTATGTGATAGCAGTGCTAAGATGCCTAGGGTATTCTGTGAACGAAATAAAGTCCAGTCTAGTACCCTCTCAGGACATGTGCTTTCTGGGTGTGAGACTGAATACAGCATCCCAGATGGCCTTTTTGACCCCGGACAAACAAAAGAATCTTTCTCTTTACTTCCATCAATTGTCTCATCAGTCCAGGCTGACTGCAAGGACAGTCCTTCAAGCCTTGGGGTTCATGGCATCTTGTATTCTGATGCTTCCCAATGCCAAACTGCATATGAGGAAGCTACAATGGTATCTCAAAATGTATGGACACAGCACTGCCAAGATTTGGACACTGTCATTCAGATAATACCTTGCATTCAAAAGGAATTTTTGTGGTGGGCTCAGGAATGTCACCTAAACAAGGGACTCTCTGTGACCCGGCCAGAGGCGAGTCAGATTCTAACGACAGATGCCTCAGACAAAGCTTGGGGAGCTCATCTAAATGGAAAGTGGATACAAGACACGTGGCCTGCCAGACTTCTACATCTACATATCAACCTGAAGGAGATGTTAGCAGTCCAATTTGCATTAATAGCTTTCAAGGATTTACTTCTTCCAGGGCAGGTGTTGATTCTAACAGACAACACAACTGTCATGTGGTACATCAACAAGCAAGGGGGAACACATTCTTATCCTCTGTGCAGACAAGCAATGATTTTGTGGGAGACTGCTCTCAGTTTACAGCTAAATCTACAGGCAAGGTTTCTGCCGGGAGCACAGAACTCCTTAGCAGATGTGTTGAGCAGACAAATTATGGATCCCCACGAGTGGAAATTGGATCCTCATGTATTTCAGAAATTGACAGTGTCATGGGGAACTCCAGACATAGATCTGTTCGCTTCTCCACTAAACTACCAGCTGCCAAAGTTTTGCACAAAAAGTTTTCATCCCACAGCTTGAAAAGTGGATGCTCTTTCATTCAATTGGAGCAATCTTCATGTGTACGCCTTTCCACCTCTGCCTCTCCTCCCAAAGGTACTTCTGAAGGTCAGACAGGACAAGCCAAAGATGATTTTAATAGCTCCAGATTGGCCTCGACAGCATTGGTACCCACTACTGAGAAGTCTGGTGGAGCCTCCATGGCCTTTACCTTCGATTCCACACCTGCTGACTCAGGAGAACAGTCATTTACTCAATGTCAAACTTCACTCTCTTCACCTGATAGCCTGGCATATTCTGTTTTAAACCCTGGAGGGTTTCAGCTTCCACAGCAAGTTTTGAATGTTATTTTGGAAGCCAGAAGGCCTAGTACAAGGAAAGTGTACGCAGATAAATGGAAGAGATTTTTATTTTGGAGTGCAGCAAAAGCATTTGATGTTTCTAAGCCTAATTTAAGTGTGGCTCTTCAATATCTTACTGAGTTACTGGACAAAGGTTTGTCCTTCTCTTCTATTAAGATTCATGCTGCAGCAATTTCTGCTCACTATGATTGTGACCCACCATTGTTTTTCTCATCCTTTGTTTAAGCAATTCCTTAGAGGGGCAAAGAATATAAGACCCCCACGGAGAGCTCCTACTCCTGCTTGGGATCTCAATTTTGTGTTGGAGAAACTCACTCTACAACCTTTTGAGCCTGCAGCTACTGCTGAGTTGAAATATTTATCATGGAAGACTGCTTTTTTGTTAGCCATTACCCCTGCGAGAAGGGTTTCTGAATTACAGGCCCTTATGGCAGTTGAGCCTTTCTTAATTTTCCATAAGGATAGGGTATCTTTACGTACTAATCCTTCCTTTATGCCTAAAGTGGTTTCTAGTGTGTCTTTAAACCAAACTATTCATTTGCCTACCTTTTATGCAAACCCCCAAAATAAAGGGGAAAAGATTTTGCACACTTTGGATATACACAGACAGTTGCGATATTATTTGAGCAGAACTAAAGGGTTCAGGCAGTCTCAGCAGTTATTTGTTTCTTTTGCTTTGAGTTCTCAGGGCAAGCCTGTGTCAAAACAAACTATTTCTAAGTGGATTGGGTTTTGCATTGCTTTCTGTTATTCCCATCATGGCAAGGAGGTTCCAGCTGGGATTAGGCCTCATTCCACTAGGGCTACTTCCACTTCAACAGCTTTTTTAAGGGGGGTGGCAACTAAAGATATCTTGGAGGCAGCTACTTGGAGTTCTGTGCATACTTTCTCTAAGCATTATCACCTTCCACTTTACTCTAAATCTAGGGCTGGTTTTGCCACTGCTATTTTACAGGGCATTTTGGCAGCTCCTGCTTCTTTATAGTTGTGCCAGCCTCCCTTACCTCTGCTTTGGGATTCTACCCAAGTGTAAGGACTGCAGCAATGTGAGATGAAGAACATAGTACAGTTTTGTACCTACCATAAATGTAGATGTTCAAGATCCACATTGCTGCAGTCCAATTTACCCTCCCTCCTTCCCTCTGTAGTTAGAGGCGGTTGTGTGGGTTGGATTGTAAATATTGTGTATATTGTATATATTGTACATATTATTAGTGCTAGGGTGGTTGGTTGTTGGTTTTGTTGTCTTTGGGTTTTGACCTTTCTTGTTAGGGTCTTCTGACATCTGGGGCAAGAAAAGACTGAGGATATGACGTCGGTCATGCGCATTTGTACCCTGACGTCCTGATGTCAGTCTAATGCGCCTTGACCGACGTCAGCCTTATACTTTGATATTCGGGCCGACCGAGGACAGCGGACTACCCCAAGTGTAAGGACTGCAGCAATGTGGATCTTCGAACATCTACATTTATGGTAGGTACAAAACTGTACTTTATCTGCAAGACGAACTCTGCAGGCTTTGGGGTTCATGGCATCCTGCATTCTACTGATTCCATATGCAAGACTGCATATGAGGAAACTACAGTGGTACCTAAAAAGTTTATGGAGTCAACATTGTTAGTCTGGAAACAGTGATTCCTCTCATTCCCTGCCTACAACAGGAGTTTCTTTGGTGGGCAAAGGCATGTCACCAAAACATGGGACGGGCTTTCACTCTACCCCCTGCCAGCCAAACCTTAACAGATGCATCAGACTATGCATGGGGGGGCCCACCTGGCAGGAAGATGCATTCAGGGCATATGTACCCCAAAACAAATGCATCTGCATATCAACCAAAAAGAGATGTTAACTGTTCAAAATGCCCTGACAGCCTTCAAGGACTTGCTTCATCCAGGACAACTACTGATGAAGACTGACAGCACCATGGTTATGTGGTACATAAACAAGCAGGGGGGCACGCACTCATACCCCCTTTGCAGACTAGCCATTGGCACTGTGGGACACAGCCTTGACTTACCAAGTACATCTTCAAGCTCAATTCCTGCCAGGAAAGCAAAATACTCTGGCAGACAACTTAAGCAGAAACCTTATGGACCCTCACGAGTGGCAACTAGATCCACAAGTCTTCAGCATGATAACAGAGAAATGGGGTGCTTGGACATAGACCTATTTGCCTCTCCTCGGAATTATCAACTGGACAAATTCTGCACAAGGACTTATCACAGACAAGCATGGAAAGTGGATGCCCTATCCTTCAGTTGGAAAAAGCTTTCAGTGTACGCCTTTCCTCCTCTGCCTCTTCTCCCCAAGATCTTACTAAAGGTCAGACAAGAAAAACCCAAAATGATCCTAATTGCCCCGGACTGGCCTCGCCAGCACTAGTACCCAATTCTAAGGAATATGTCTCAACTCCCTCCTTGGTACTTGCCTCAAATACCTCATTTACTGTCTCAGCAAAACAATCAGATCCTGCACAATCGGCTCCAAACACTGAACCTGGCAGCATGGCTCATCATGTAGTTATTCAAACAACACCTCTTTTGTAAATCTGTGATGGATGTCATTTTGGAAGCCAGAAGGCCTAGTACTGGAAAATCTTATGCTGCTAAATGGAATGGATTCTGTGCTAGGAACCAAGCACAAGGATCTGACACAGCAGAGCTAAATATTCCTCAGACTTTACAATACTTGACTGAGATGCTTGACAAAGGCCTATCTTTTTCATCGATAAAAATCCATGCCTCTGCCATCTCGGCTCATGACAACACAGAGCTACCAATCTTTTCTCATCCTTTGCTAAAACAGTATCTTAGAGGGGCCAAAAATTTAAGGCCTCCCAGAAGATCACCATTTCCTGCATGGGACCTCAATTATGTGTTGGAAAAGCTCACCCTGCCTCCATTTGAGGCAGCTGCTACTGCAGATCTAAAGTTCTTATCATGGAAAACAGCTTTGCTCCTGGCAATTACTTCAGCAAGAAGGGTTTCAGAACTACAGGCTCTCATGGCGAACAGCTTTGCTCCTGGCAATTACTTCAGCAAGAAGGGTTTCAGAACTACAGGCTCTCATGGCAGTGGAGCCTTTCATTATATTTTACCCGGACAGGGTGGCCCTCAGGACCAATCTTTCTTTTATGCCCAAGGTGGTATCCAGTGTGGCTCTTAACCAGACCATTCACCTGCCAACATTTTTCCCAAATCCGCAGAACAAGGGGGAGCAGATTCTGCATTCATTGGATGTACACAGACAACTAAGATTCTACTTAAACAGGACAAAATCTCTAAGAAAGTCTGAGCAACTACAGGTAGCATTTGCTGCAGGATCAGAGGGGAAGGCTATATCAAAGCAGACTATTTCTAAATGGATAAGCCACTGCATTCGTTTCTGCTATTTGCACCATGGTAAACCTGTGCCCAAGGAGATCAGATCCCATTCCACCAGGGCTGCCTCTGTTTCAGCAGTTTTTCTCAGAGGGGTCCCAACCAAAGACATTCTAGAAGCTGCTACTTGGAGCTCTGTTCATACATTCACAAAGCATTATCATTTATCTCTCTTCTCTAAATCCAGGGCAGGCTTTGCCACTGCAGTCCTCCAGGGCCTTATGGCTGCTCCTATTGCTGTTTAGTTCCATCCTCCCATCCATAGCTTTGGGATTCTACCCAAATGTAATGACTGCAACAGTGAAACACGAAGAACATAGTACAGTTGTGTACACTTACCATAAATGTATCGCTAAAAGTTTGCTGTCACATGCTTATGTACCTGTGCGTATGGACTGTACTTGCATGTGTTATGTGATCGATGATTACTCGGGGAACAAACCTGTCTGTAGTATCTTCTCAGCTTGCCTGTGTATGTGCTTGTACTGTTCCAGAAACTGTATTTCCCTTTAACTGTAACATTGTACTCTGAAGACCAATATCCTTCACCCCTGTAAGGAAAAGCAACCAGTACCTTCCATATACATCAGTCTAGGCACTAAGGCATTGTCATGTCTCTGCTTTTTTTTTTAAATGCGTCATTGTGCAACATGTACAAGTGCTATCATACCATCCACAACCATGTCTGTGCTATATCACTGTTCCCTGTTGCATGAGGTCCTGCATCTATCCATTGTGTTCACAGGGGGTAATACTGCTGAAAAAAAAATTAAGAGATGTATTATTTTGCCCCTGCTGAGGAAAATGATGTCTGTTCTTACACTAAGCTACTATGAACACCACCTTGCCCAGATTTGGCAGCACTCCCATTACTGACAATACTGCGACATTTGTCTAATCCTGGTTAAAGTGCATGTTTTGGGTGTGTGTGTGTGTGTGTGTGAGCACCATTACATTGTTCAAAGCTATTGGCAGTGGCACACTGTTTACACTGCCAGGTCAATACTTCTTTTAGTCAGTGATGGTATCCAATCATAAGTGGTCATGATACCGCAACAACTACAACCAACAAAGTACAGCCCAAGAATTAAACATCACTGACTGTGGATGTCCAATGACCTACATCGGTATTTAGCTGTAGTGGCAGCAAGTACAGACCATCACTGTATATGGTGGATACTGCACTTTGGAGTATGTCATTCTTCAGAAAGAGATGTTAAACTGAGTCCACATCTGTCTGAGTCATTGGTAGTTCACGTGTGTGTGAAAGATCCCGTAGCACCTATTGAAAAGTGTAGAGCAAGGTCCCTGATGCCATGTCCAAATTTTCAGTTGTTGCATTATAAGTCTCACCACTGGCCTCCCCTTCAAAGAGGCTACTGGCATAATGGGAATAATCCAGTAAAGAAAGGATGAATAAGTAAATTTAGTAGCACCGCCTCCAGACTGTTACCAAGTCCACGTCATGTAGTAACCCCAATATTTACACCTATAAAACTGTTTCTGATGCAGAACACACACATCACCATAGCAGCCTTCCGCAATGTATAAGATTATTGACAGTTATCCGTGTGACCCTTGCCATTTTTGTTCTGTTACACTTGGCATCTCGTTCCTTCTTTTTCTAGCAGAGTTTCCCAGCCTTCTTGCTGTCGGGTGTACTTTGGTCAGTGGCAATACTTAGTGACATGATGGATATGCCGCCAACTTTAAATTATCTTGTATAAAAAAAAATGCAAACAAAGCCACTGCCTTGTAAACCACACACATGCTACTGAGTTACACTGAACACTTTGTAATATTTCCTACCAGTGCTGTTACTCTTAATGTTGTCCTCCACTGTCATTTATCAAGGTTTTCACACTGAGCTGGAAAATTAGCTCTTGATTTGTACACTTATGTTGGTGGTATCATCTGTCCACTTTGAGAATGACCATGTGTTCTCATTACCTGATAGTATGACACATTGTATGGACCCATACTTCCTATGCTTGCATGTTCAGTGGTCCATTCAGAAGTATATATTACTACTGTTGGATGTGATCATGTCGAAAAAAAAAGGTTGTCAGTACATTTTATACCTACCAGGGCCAACATGCAGAAGACACACCAGACTATGTCAGTGTAACAAGGGACTGCAAAGCTCAGAATATAAATATTGAAGTACTTGTAAGTAAAACGTCCACCAAGTAATGAGTATGTTACACTAAAGGTGGTGCACATCAGTGCCATCCTTGCCACAAGTAAGTGCTTGCTGAGAGTCGACCAACTAAATGTTCATTGGGTCGGATGAAGCAGAACATGGCATTGGATGCTCCCAGGTCACCTGATTTCAAGAAGGTGCATCCTGATCAGAGTCCCAGTGAGCATGCCATTTGTAAGTGGAAAATACTAGTCAAGCCACAGAAGTCTTAACATCTGGCTTTCTATTGGAGTATGCTATTTCAGTTCAGCAAATAAATACTGCAGTTGAGACAAAAAAAAAAAAACACAGGAGCAAATAAATACAAAAAAAAAAAGAAATAATATAGCATCACCATCTAACTTTCTCCAGTGTTATTCACATAGCTGAAAACTTGCTAGATTGTGTGATAGCCTATCAAAATAGAGACAAGACTCAAAATCCACTCACTAACATTAGCTTGATGCGTTATTCAAGAATATGGCTGTATGTGCTACATGCAGAGATGGAAGTGGATAACTAACCCTATGACAGCAGACAATTAGCTGATTTAGTCAAGGTATGCAAGTCTTTTCTTACCTAAAATTACTGCATGATAGCAATTAGACACTACTGTGCGAGTGTATCACTGGACCTAGCCAGGAATTGCTTACGAGCAGGTGGAGACTGTGGATTCAAACCACACATGTGCTGTAGGGCAGTCCTGTATTATCCACACCCAGTCAAAGGTGGATTATTGCAAAGTTCATGGGGCTCAACACAGAGTAGTTGGCATCTGTGTCCTGCACATTGAAGTGTTAACTGTAGTAATGCTAGCTAGAAGTGTGGTTGAGTAAAGGGTGTGTGTGTGTGTGTGTGTGTGTGTGTGTGTGTGTGTGTGTGTGTGTGTGTGTGTGTGTGTGTGTGTGTGTGTGTGTGTGTGTGTGTGTGTGTGCATGTGTATATATATATATATATATATATATATATATATATATATATATATATATATATATATATATACACATATATATATATATATATACGTTTAAGCATACCAACAATTCCAAGTGGTGTCTAACTCTGTAGCAAGAGATACAAGCTGTATAAAGTGGCAAGAGTATGAGCAGACTGCAAAGTACAAGATTTTTTTTGTATTTTGGAGGGGGATAATGATAGCACAGAAAGAGACATGGAAAATTTGCTAATTATCTCCAGGTGGTGCCTGACAGGAGACATCATGTCTGCCACATGCAGTTGGAATACACACAGGATAGGTTGTAGATAAGCCCTTTCAAATCTACAGAATGAGTACTTCATGAAAACTGTTGGCTTAAATGGGCACAATCACAATTTGAGTATGCTGAGGTCATTATTATTAACATGAAGACAAGAGAATAGTAAGTCAGATTTGGATAAAAGAGGTAGCATGCTGTGAAGGTATAATCAATAGCACAGGTGTTAGAACACTTGCTACCTGGAAAAGGTGTGAGATGGGCCTGAGCAGCTTAGGAGATTTATTTTTTGGCAATCACATCCAATGGAGAGAAACATCAAATATATGGAAATACTTCTGATGCTGGTTGAGACATCAAGTATACTACAAGCAGTTGTAATAGACAAAAATGGGGCTGTGCAGAAAAAAAGGTCTGCTAAAAATACAGGTACAGAACTCAGTGAAATGGTTCCAACCAGTGTTGGCATATGCCTATGTGTATTTATTTACATAAGGATAAGACAACTGGAAATGGAGTGAGGATGAAAGAAGCAGCATGCTGTGAGGGCAACATCAGTATCACTATACTGTGAATGCTTGGAACTCACAGAGGGAAGTCATGGCCTTAGTCTGTCAAGATGTTCATTTGGTGGGTCTCAACACAAAATGATATGGGCATATAACAGAACCTGGTTGAGTGACTGAGGATAAGTCTGTAGTTGCATGCTGGGTACCACATTCCACAGGGAACTGTATTAACAGAGATGTAGCTATACCTATTGCCTTTAAAGAGCAGAATAAAAGTGTCTACATTAAGTTATGCTACTTTAGATGACAGAAGACACTATATCACACAGGAAGAAATCACTAGCCATTTTAGCATTTCTCAGAGGAGGTCAGATGCAAAGGAAATGAAAGCAGTGCAGTCAACCATAATTATGTAGGACTAGGTTTTCGTCAGATATGTTTATGCCCACAAAGAGGATCCGAGGAGCATAAGATGTTATGTAGTCCAATCTAGCCTACATTCTTACCCGTGGGTTTGGAGCCGAACCTCGGCTCCGACTCGGCCATACTCTAGCTCGAAGTCTTTCAATTGGCTGGACTAAGCGATATTCCATGCTGCACTGCTCCCTTTCCCAGATCTCATTTGCCGCTCGTAAAGCTCAGACGTGGTCTTGATCTTGGCTGTGGCGAAGTGTAACTTTTCGTCGTTGTGACTAAAATTTTGACTAAAAATTTGATCCAAAAGCTATTTTCATAGCTAGGTGTGTGTGTTGTTGCTTGTGGAAGTGTTTTTTGTGCGGCCTTTGTGGCATTTGTCTACTTTTTGTCTGGTATCCCGTCAGCTATCTCCCAATGGGCTAGGCCTGTTTTAGTTGGAGGACCTAGTCCTCCCTGGGTTGTCTGTGCTCGTTTTTGTTTTAGGTACCTACCCCCTCCGGGCTAGGGCCATTTAAATTAGAGGACCTAGCCCTTCCCCATGTTTGTCTGTCAGGACCATTTGAGTTAGATGTCCTTGTGTAGTGTCTGTAGTTTGTTTAGTTCCCGCGCTTGTTGCTGGTGTCTTTACTGTTGTGTTGTGTTAGTATCCTGCCGACCATGTCTAAGGATACAAAAGAACATAAGTCTTTGGGCGTTAAGAAATGTAGTAAATGTGGGTACAAGATGTCTATTACCGATGGGCACTCTGTGTGTGTGTTTATTGTTTGGGGGCTGTACACCTTCAGGAGTCTTGTGTGTTCTGTCACGCATTCAGCCCTCGTGTTCTTCAAGAAAGGAAGAACAAACTAATCAAACAAGCGACTGGAAGAAACAGTGTCTCAAATGAAAAAACTTGACTACAACAAAGGATAGAAGCACTAGGAGTCACAAGTCACAGGAACAGACTTTATTGAATCCAAAAGCACTAAAATCCACCAAGAAACGCTGAACTACTTCTCCGTGTTTTTCGTCACAAATGTAACTTCATCAGCATACTAAAAATATCCAAACTCTTATTTTATATAATCTTGTGACATTACCTAACCAACCAATGCATCCGTTTAATTAACTGAAGTACTTTCAAATTAATTCGGATGATTAAATACATTATTACAACCATTTGAAATTCTCCAAATGAATAAATGAAAAATACAATTTATTTATTAATTCATTATATCTTAAACATCTTATTTAGATCAAGGTTTTAAAAACAATATTTTAAAGAAGAACAAACTAATTCTGAAGGGACTACTGAAACCCCCTTTCGAGGAAGATTTGGAGAGGTCTTCTAGTGCTAAGTCCTCTCCCTCTAAAAGAGACAAAACATCAAAAGCAAAAAAACGATCTCCGGCTCTGTCTGTCTTATCGGAGCCTCCAGAGAAAATTACTAAGTCTGCTCTGGCATCCTCTGCTCCACTGTCTTCGGTGCCAAAGGAAACTTGTCAACTGACAGAACTTACATCGGCTCCCAGCCTCTCGGAGCCGGTATCGAAGATACTAGTTCGGAGCCGGTCTTCAGTTTTTGGACCGGTTTCTCCTCCTCGCAGGTCTCCTTCAGAGAGGAGGTCTAGATCTCCTACCTTGTTCTCTAGGACACTCTGATGTGGATGTGGATAGAGTGGTACAGAGACTGCTTCAATCACCAGTGCTGGCTAAATTGCTTTCGGCTCCAGCCCATTCGGCTCCGGAGCCCGTCACCCATCCATCGTCGATACCTCCTCCTCCGAGCAAATCTCTGCCTTTGGAGCCAGAGTGGTTGGCACAGTCTGATGCTTTTAGGTCGGCTCTAATAGCCCATTCTAGCTTATCAGCTCCGATCTCCGCTCTGACCCCATCTGCTCCGTCCACGGGGTCCAGTACTCATGGTTCCTCGGTCGGACCCAAGGGGGAGGTCTCAGGATGCTCTTCGGCTCCTAGCCTCCCTCTCGGTGCTTCAGCTGTGGTGAGTCTGACCCTGACCCTTGCTTCAGACCTTGGCCCCTTCTGCTGCGAGGTCTTTCATGGTTGGTCGATCCTCGGAGCCAAGGAGACCAACTTTTGAGTTCATGCAGAGCGTGCTGGTCAGGTCCTCAGCTGCATCATACAGCACTGACTCTCTACCCCCTCCAGCTCCAGTATCAGTCTCTGATCGCCCTCTGTCCTTGGACAGCAAGACCCAAGGCCTCAGGAAACCTCCATAAGTGGTCCCCAAATTTCTTAGGGCCCCCCAGAGTTTTTGCCTGAGGAAGCACATCGACTCCCAGGAAGAGTCTCTCACGTTGGACACCAACCTCGAGGACTCAGAGGGGTCCCCCAAGTCATCCTCTGAGGATATCTCTTTCTCTGATATCCTAGAGATCTTGAAACAGAGAGACGACTGGCCCTCTAAAACCCCCTCTGAGGAGTCTGTGTTCCTGAAGGCCTTTGGGGCTCAGCCCTCCTCCTCCTGAGTCTCTCCACCCTTTAATGAACTCCTGGATCTAGTTTGTCGGAGGGTGTGGGAAACCCCTGACACTGTGGAACCAGTCCCCAGGAGACTCAACAAATTTCTGTCCACCCCCTCTGACAAAGAGTTTATCTCGAAGGTTGTCCCAGTGGATGCCATGGTGGTGGCAGCGGCCACCAAGAATGAACTGGCTGAAACTTCATCTACCGTCCATCCCCCTAACAAGGAGTCCAGGACCATGGACTGGTATGGGAAGCATATGTTTTCTTCAGCAGCCTTCACACTGCGGTCGCCGAATTACCTGTCACATTTTACACGGCTCCAAAGAGATCTCCTGAAAGAGCTGAGAGATGCTCTGCAGGGTAACGTTTCTGACGCAGTGGCTCAAAGTCAACGCTCAGATGTCTACCCTAAATTCTATTGCTAACTCCTCCATGGGGCTGATCTCTTATGCAGCCAAGGGAGCGAGTAGGGTAGCGAGTTCCGGACTTTCTCTCAGAAGGCACTCCTGGATGCGCCTCTGTAGTTTCGCAGAGGCCTTCAAGTCTACATTCACCAACGCCCCGTTTGATGGTTCCTCATTCGGAACCAAGGTGAAAGACACTCTCACTAGGTGCAAGCAAGAGGAAAAAACTCTGTCTGACGTGGGAGTCTGTTTTTCCATGCCTTCTAGACCTTATCCCAAGGTCCAGAAGAGTGGGAAAATGTGGTTCAAGAAATCAGAGGTTTTCACATGACGCACAAAGTGATTCCCCCTCCAGAGGCAGGGGAGGGGGTAGTAACTCAGATAGACGTCACCCTAGAGGCAGAGAAGGCTAGCGTAACCAGGGAGACAGTGATTCCTTTTGTGGTTCTCCCTACTAGCGCTCCTGATGGGAAGCTTGACTGCACTTTTCCGGAGCCAGTCGGGGGTCGCATTTCACTATACCCAGAAGCCTGGCAAGACATCACCCAGGTCCAGTGGGTATTAAAAATAATTTCTGGAGGATATCACATTCCCTTGTGTTCTCCCCCCCACCGATCAAAATAATCCCAAATGTTCCACCCAATCAAAGGGATTCTGCAGCTTCAGAGGTTATAAAGCTTCTAGAAAAAGGAGCCATCCAGCATGTCCCCACAGACCAGATCAGATTAGGGACTTACTCCAGATTCTTTTTGGTGCAGAAAAGAACAGGGGACCTGAGACCCAACTTGGATCTCAGCCGCTTGAACCTTCACGTGAAGAAGTCCAAGTTCCGAATGGTCACGTTGCAGTCTATTCTCCCATTGTTGGGGAAAGAAGTGTGTGGATGTGCTCTATCGACCTCAAGGATGCTTACTACCACATAAAGATGGACAGGGCATCCAGAAGTTATCTATGCTTCCGACTGGGAGCCAGTCGTTTTCAATTTCGTGCCCTGCCCTTTGGTCTCACCACATCCCCAGGGTGTTCACCAAATGTATGGCAGTAGTGACGCCTCACTTGAGATGTCAGGGATTCCAAGTGTTTCCATACCTGGACGACTGGCTCCTTTCTGCCACCACCAGGCATCTGCTACTACAGACCAGAGACGCCACTATCAAGCTTGTCAGCAATTGGGTATCGCTCCAAACTGAGAAAAGTCTGTATTGTTGCCCTCGCAGCATGTCACCTTTATAGGCGCCGGGTTAGACACCGTGCTTATGAGGGCGTTTTTACCACAAGAAAGGATTCAAGTTTTGCAACAACAAGTATATGCGTTGCTTCCTCAAAAGAGAGTGAAGGCAGAAACGGTTCTCAAAATGTTAGGGACTATGGCTGCAACAATTATGCTGGTTCCTCTTGCGAGGCTTATCATGAGGCTCCTTCAGTGGATGCTCTTTGCCCAGTGGTCTCTACAGCATCTTTCGCTTTCCCATCTCATAATGACCACAGACAGGTGCAAGCAAGATCTACGCTGGTGGCTTCCCTCCAGCAACCTCATTGTGGGAAAACCCTTCATCCCATCCCCTCCTGTTGCCATGGTGACCACGGATGCCTCCCAGATTGGGGTGGGGAGCATTATCTCGGCAGGACGGTCCAAGGCATGTGGCAGTAACACGAGATACATCTGCATATCAATATCTTGGAGATGAGAGCAGTGCTACTAGCGTTGCAAGCACTTCAGAGTTTTCTTCCTCTCGGGACAATTGCGATCCACTCAGACAATATGTTGGTGGTATGGTATCTGAACAAACAGGGAGGAAGGAACCAAGTCGTATCCCCTTTGCAGAGAGGCCATTCGAGTGTGGCAGTGGGTAGTGGCTACCCAACATTTTCTTGTAGCAACGCACATTCCGGGGAAGTCTGTGATCTCCGACAGGTTGAGCAGAGCTATTCTGATGCCTCACGAGTGGTCCCTGAAAAGTCAAGTTGCGGAGCAGATCTTCTGCAGATGGGGTTAGCCTTGCTGCGATCTATTTGCCAGTCCCCTCAATACCAAGTGCAGCAACTACTTCAACCTTATCCCCCCTCCGGGGGAGTCACCCAGGGACACACTAGTTCACAATTTGCCCTCCGGTCTACTTTATGCCTTCCCTCCTGTTCCTCTGTTGACAAAGGTTATTCAGAAAGCACAGTCCTTGGTAAGCAGAATAATTCTGATTGCTCCACACTAGCCTCATCAAATTTGGTTCCCCTTTCTCCATCCCTATCTCATGGACGCCCCCTGGATTCTGGACCCACAGCCAGTACTTCTCACTCGTATGTCAGGGCAGTTCCATCCTTCTCTTCAGACCCTCCAGTTGACAGCCTGGCTACTCCACTTCCATCACTAGTCAGGCTTCATCATTTTCCTCCGGAAGTGATTCATATTCTGTCTTCTTCCCATAAGCCTTCGACTAGAAAGATTTATTCCAGTAAATGGAAAAGATTCTCCATCTGGGCTCAGGCAAGACAAATTGATCCTTATACAGCTCCAATTTCTTCAGTTCTGGAATTTCTTTCCATGCTTTTCAATCAGGGGTCAGCAGTCATGACCATTAAAGTGCAGTTGGCTGCTATTTCCACTTTTCACATCGCTAATGAACCCAGCCTAATGGCGCATAGACTATGTAAGGCATTCTTGAAAGGCACTATGCTGCTTCGCCCTCCAGTCTTAGACCCGGTTATGCCCTGGGACCTAAATTTTGTGCTAGAATGTCTCACCTCTTCCCCCTTTGAGCCTGCAGCTACTTGTGAACTAAAGTTTTTGACTTTGAAAACTATGTTTTTGGTAGCCATCACTTCAGCTAGACGTGTTTTCGTGCTCCAAGCTTTGTCCATCAAGACCGCCTTACTTGATTTTTCACAGGGACAGGGTTTCCCCTCAGACCAAATCCTTCCTTTATGCCAAAAGTGGCTTCGGTTAGTAATCTCAACCAATCCATTGAACTGCCCATATTTTTTCCAGAGTTCTCTAATAGGGCAGAATTTAAATTTCACCAACTGGATGTTCACTGGCAGTTGCGTTTTTATCTGCATAGAACGAAGGATCTTAGAAAATCGGATTAGCTATTTGTCTCATTTTCAGAAAATAAGATTGGATCTCCTGTTTCCAAAGTGACCTTGTCTACATGGATCTCTAGTTGTATTTCCTTCATTTATGCCTCAGGCGGTAAGGATTTACCATTTAGAGTGAAGGCTCATTCTACCTGATCAATGTCTACCTCTACAGCATTTCAGGCCAGGATGTCTATGGATGATATTTGTGCTGCGGCTACATAGGCATCTCCTTACACCTTTATTACTCACTACAAATTGGATTTGGTATCCAGAGGCAGATCTTCCTTTGGTTCCACAGTGCTCAGGAGTATTTTCCACTGACCCTCCCTGGGTTCAGGTTCTGGGGACGCTGTCCCATGGGTAAGAATGTAGGCGAGATTGGACTACATAACATCAAGAAGTTATGTACTCGCCTTAAAGTTCAGTGTATGTAGTCCATCTCACCTCACATTCTCACTTACCCTCCCGCCTTCCCCCATCTGGGAGGACCTAGAGGTCAGTTCTGGTTTCAGTACTTCTTTTATTATTGGAATGTTTTTTTCTTTCTCTATGCGTTGTGTATAGAGGGAGAGTGATAGAGTGACTGAGTGATTGAGCTTGTAGCAAACAAGATCTGGGGAAAGGGAGCAGTGCAGCATGGGATACCTCTTAGCCCAGCCAATTGAAAGACTTCGAGCTAGAGTATGGCCGAGTTGGAGCCGAGGTTCGGCTCCGAACCCATGGGTAAGAATGTGAGGCGAGATGGACTACATACATCGAACGTTATGGTGAGTACATAATAACAACTTCTTGTTGATAACTTGAGTCGTCATGATTTGTAATAAGCAATGCAAACATAATATTGAGATAGAGCCATGTTGGTAACAATGTCATAGATAGCAAAATATTTTAATTTCTCTAACTGTGACATTTTTCTTAACGGTAGAATGTATATCTTTCCTTTCTGTGTTTCAAGTGACTGCATGCACACCTGTAATGACTACCTGATATGCAACTGAATGGAAATTATGTAATGTATGCAAGCTGTTTGTAAGCATCTCTCCCAAAAGATGCAGGTAGGGAATTGCAGCGGTGATGCGGGTACCTCAGTCATGTGGTAATAAAAGGTAATACATATAAATGCAGCAATAAACTCAATATGTTGGTGCCAGTTCTGATCTATGTTGTGTGTGAAAGCAGATTAATAACACAGAGGTAATTATAGGTTCATAGGTGTGTACTAGGCTAATGGCCCTGGAGCCTTTACAAGCCTAGCCCATAGGATTACCCTGGCATCGTGCCACCCGACCTTAGTTCCCAGTGCCTCTGTTGTCAAGTAAAGCCACTGTTGTGCTCCCCGGGGTGAATTTTCTATTTACCATCCACTCATCAAGATTTCTCTTGAAGAGGGCCAGTGAGGTGCTCTGACTGACATGTATGAGAAGTCTATTCCATAGCATGGGCAGTCTCTGGGTTATGAACCTGTACCTCCAGCACGTTCTGTTGATTGTGCTAATGAGGTTGAGGTCTCTGGAGTGTGTGGTGCAGAGGGATTGGGATTTCTTTAGGTGTAGCATTTCTAACGGAGCTGGGTCAGACATGGCTTTGTAAGTCAAGCAGAGATCACCTCTCAGTAGGCAATGTGCGACAAGAGAATAGGGAGTTTTTTGAGTCTGTCCATAGGATAAGTGTTTAAGACTAAGGATCCTCTTTGTGAGGTACTTTTGCAGCCTCTCCAGTTGTTGCAGGTGTCTCTTTTTATTTTACATTTGTTAACCGGGCGTGTCTGTCTGAGCCGAAAAGGCCCTTTTTCAGCAGAGGCCCGGGGAGAAAAGCTCCACATAGAAAAGTTAGATGCATTTAGACATGATTAGTATACACACAAATTACAATAGACATGTTTTACAGTGGTATGCAGCACATCAACAGTTACAGTGGAGAGAATGAACAAGAAAATATTAATTTAAAAATAAAGGTAATAGATTTGTGGTGTACAGCTGAATTTTGGAACATAGGTAGAATACATACATAGTACACAGGTACAGTAAATACATTGTACAGTAGCCAGTGTTTGTAAGAGTGAAAACTATTATCAAGTACTCTAGTATGTGTACCTTATCCGCTTTCATTAGCCTGGGGAGCAATCATGGCACTGCCAACTTTGCTTGAGATGTTGCCTAATGAGGTTTTTAAAGGAGGCTTTGGACAATGTGTTTTGTATGCTAGTGGGGAGAGAGTTCCATTTTTTAGCCACTGAACTACAATATAGTGTGTCAACAAAGCTATTGTAGCTGTTTGTGACAGTATTAGTCTAGTGAGGTACATGCCAAATGAGGCATTGCACTCTATGATTGACCTAATGAGGGAAGAGTAGAGGGAGACCATGACCTCTTTCTTCCTGGATGCAAAACCCTTAGTAATGAGATATGCCACATAGGACTTTCTGACCACAGTGGGAATGTGATGGTCAAAAAGAGAGGTTACTGTCAACCTGTGTTCCCAGATCTCTTATAATGTCTTCTGTGTTCAGTGGACTACTATTGATGTGGTAATCCATGGGAACTAGGTTTTTCCCAAAGGGGATGACGATACATTATTTGGCATTGAGCTTAAGGCCATGGTTCTGACACTAGTCGTTGGTCTCAATGAGGCCTTTCTGTGGGATGTCAGTATCACTTTGGGAGTTAATAATAGCTCCCAACTGGCAGTCATCTGCAAACTTTGTCAGACCCAGTCCCTTTGTGTTGGCCTGGACTTAAGAGAAGTAGATACCAAACAGGAGAAGATCCAGGACCAAACCCTGTGGGACTCCACTCGTGACTGGTCAGCAGTCTGACTTGGAGTCAGCTACTTTGACACATGGGTTCTATCTCTGAGCCAGTTTGCAACCCACCTAGTGATATAGGGGTTGATGCCTAGCTTAGTGAGTTTTTCTATGATTCCTGAGTGGGGAATTGTATCAAAGGCCTTGGCCAGATCAAGGTAAGCTGTATGAACCACTTTGCCTTCATTCACAGCTCTGGTGACTGACTCATAGAAGTCGAACAAGTTGAGCAGGTATGATGTACCCTTCACAAAACCAAACTGTGTGGGATCCAGAGTTTGGAGATTCCCTATATCCTTGTTTATTAGGTCCATGATGATGTGTTCCATAGCTTTGCATATCAGACCTGTCAGGCTAATAGGGCGATAGTTCCCAGGATCTGTAGTCGGTCTTCCTTTGTGGAGAGGGATGACTGTAGCAGTGTGCCATTCTGTAGGGACAAAGCCTGAGCTGAGGCTGTGACTGAACAGGGCACACAGGTGAGGTGCCAGTTCACTCTGTAGTTCATGTAGAACACACCCAGGGATGATGTCAGGTCCCATAGAAGCTGTATTCTTGGCCTTGGACAGTGCTGTTTTAACCTGTGCAGCCGTAATACTGGGTTCCTGGCAATCTACTTGTATTGTGATTGGTCCTTTGGAGGAGGAGGGGTAAAGTTTGCACTGAATCTGTCGGCCAGTATATTGGCAATATCTGTTGGCTTGGTATAGGAGGTACCATTGTGCAGTAGCTCAGAGTAAATCAAGAGTATTGCCGTGGAGATTCTTTACATAACTTTAGTAGGCCTTGTGGTTGTCTTTTCTATCTGCTACAATTCTGTTCTCATAGCTAGCTTTAGAGGATTTGATGAGGCTTCTCAACTTGTTGTTGAGGCTGATAAGGGAGTTTTTCCAGTCTTGGGACTTCACCTTATTCCTCATCAGTTTCCTCCTTCTGTTGTAGAGTTTTTTTATGGCAGGGGACCACCAGATTGGCTTCCTTTTTTAGGAGGAGAGCGTCTTGGTTCTATTGGGTATGACGAGATCCTTTCCTTTGTGTACGTGTTTGTACAGTGCAGTGGTGTATGATTCAGCAGTCATGCAACTATTCTCCATTTGCTTGGGTGCCGTGAAGTTAGCCACCTCTGTTTTTAGGAGCCCAAAGTTAGCTTTGGAGAAGTTTTTCATGGTGGTTACCTTTGCATGGATGGGGGGTGGGAGGGATGTGGATTTCCAAGGTGATTAGCTTGTGGTCGGATCTAACCAGGGAGGAATTGACTATTGGTGTAGAGCAACGGTCGCCCATGTTAGTAATGACCAGGTCAAGGATGTTGCTACCTCTAGTGGGGTTAAGAACGAGCTGGTCCAGAGCATTGGAATTAATTAATTCCAGGAAACGTTGGGCAAGTGCATTGGTACACGAGTAGTTTTCCCAGTTAATGGAGGGGTAATTGAAGTCACCCAGTATTAGTGTTAGGTTGGACCCTAATATTTTCCAGGGTGCTTAGGAATGTGGAGTGTGAATCTTGGGACATCGTTGGGGACCTATAGCAGGCTACGACCTGAACTGCTGACTTTCCCAATTGTAGCTGTACCTGAAGTATCTCTGATGTGTTATGTTGGGCTACCAGTCTGTAGGTGTGCACATCCTTTATGAATATGGAAACACCACCACCTTTGAAGCTTCAGTCCAAGTTCTGGGGCTGAAAGGTGTGGAATGAGTTGTAGCCTGGTAATGTAGGGGTACTTTCTGCTGCCTTGAACCAGGTCTCTGTTGCGGCACAAATGTCGATGTTCTCCATTTTAAGGAGTGCTTCGAGCGAGTGTATTTTGAGATTTAGACTTCTAGCGTTGAGCAGCATGATGCTCAGGTTGCATTTGTTTGTAGCTGTTATGGTGGTAATTTGGTCTTTGGAACACTGCCTAAAAAAAGCACTACAGGGGTGGCAAGATCCTTGGCCAGTATCCGGAAGCCCAGGTGTGACAGATGCAGGCTATCTCTGTCAAAGCATCGAGGTCAGTCAGTCATGTCATCTCAGGCAGACAGATACTAGATCTCCTTAGAATGACACCAGGAACCTAGCCAGTTGTCAAAATCAGTCATTTTCTGCTTGTACTGTGGTATAATTCTGGGTGATGGTAGGATGCTGCTCAAGGCCAGGGTCATACCCGCCTGGGCTACATATAATACAAGACCTCCTCCATGTCTTTTTTCATGTAGTCCAGTAGTCCAGGGAGATACGTCTCAGGTCATTCACACCCACATGTACAATGACAGAGTCATATTTGTACCTGTTGTTGAGGGACCTGAGTGCATGCGTTATGTGGCAGATCTTGGCACCTAACATGCAGCTGACTGTTACTTTCACTTATTCACCCTAGTGAGTGGGACATCAGTGTGCCTCACTATCGAGACACCTATGATTAATGTGTTGGGCATGCTGTTTTGCCTTAGGGGCTTTGGTTGAGTGGCACACTGTTTAGGAGAGTTATGTGTCTCGTGATTAGTGTTGTTTTGTGATGGTCAAGTGCATTTCTGCCTTGGAGGTCTCTGCTGTTTGGGTAGATTTTTATTGAGAGCCTCCACAAAGGTGGGTGTGTGGTTTGTGTTTTTATGTGAAGGGAGTGCTGGTGTGTGTTCTGGAGGGCTGTGTGTTCCATGTGGTGTGGTGCAAGTGTTCTCCTCTTGACCAGCTATTCCGGGTCTTGGCTGGAGAGTGCGTGGCTTCCAATTTGGATATATAAGTGCATCTCTCGCAAATCTGAGTGTTGGGAGGTAAGAGGAGAGAGGGTTGTCTATGTACATGAGGCAGTTACTACATTGCCTCAGGATGCCCAAGTTCACCAGGTTAATAGGAGAAAGCACAGGGAACTGACCTTTAGACATGCCTGGATGGGTGGGCATTAATAATAAATACTTGAGTTGTTTTCTTGTAGAATTTTTAGTGCTGATAGCACTTTTGTGTGTTAAAATAATTGCTGCAAGAAGTCTAGTAAAGTGCTTAGACTAATAAGCTATTAGAAGTGCAGGAAAGGAGAGAACTAGCTGATCTAAGGGAAACACTGAAGAGCAGACTTTGGCACTGCTCAGAAGCTTACAAACAGTCCTGGATATTGTAAATCTGTATCTGGACTAGAGTAGTTACAGGAAAATGGGGAAACCAGCGCAAACGTGGACTTTTAAATCAAAGTTTGAAGAGATGAAAAAAACTGCCCAAACTGCCATTAAACTAATGGGCCAGAAACCACTCCTCTTGTGGTAGATAGGCTACCTAATGCTTACCACTCCCACTGACAAACTAGAAGGCTTCCCTCCAACACAGAAAGGCTTGGGGTGGCTCACAAATTTACAAACAGTCCTGGATACATCAAATCTGTATCTGGACTAGTCTAGTTACAGGAAAGGCAGGAAACAAGTGCAAATGCAGGGTTTTAAACCAGAAAGTTTAAAGAGATGGAAAAACTGCCAAAACGGCCAATAAACTACAATTTCTGGGCCAAACACCACTCCTCTTGTGGTAGATAGGCTACCTAGTGCTTACCACTGCCACTTTTAAGCTAGAACGCTTCCCTCCAACACAGAAGGTTATGGGGGGCTCAGAAACTTACAGGTAGTCCTGGATACAGCAAATCTGTATCTGGACTAGACTAGTTACAGAAAGGCAGGAAACAAGCTTAGAATTTTTTTTATATACAGAAAAGCAGCTAAAACAGCACTAAAAACAATTAAAGTGCAGTGCAATGCAGCCAAAATTCCAGGCCTTAATGGTACCTTGAGCATCGGTTCTGTTTTAAGACTCAGAAGGGCCAGACTCTAGTAGAACACACTTTAGTTTGTACTACGCTCCCCTATTTTTTACTTGACCTCACCAATCAGGGGAGTTGTTTTTCTCTGATTTTAACTCCTTTATGATTTTTTATGACTTTTAATACTAAAAATTTTTAGATCAATTTATTTTATTACACATAACCACATAAATATTATGAATTAAATTGGAAGCAACAGTACGCTTACAAACTAAATTAAAAAAACTATTTAAACTTGTCATTGCTGCCATTTACATTTTTAACTATATTATTATGTTTACAAATATTGATCTGCACTGATATTATGCACTTTGCATTTTATGATGTACCAAAAACTGTTGAGCAAATTACAAACCGTGCTAACGCACGGGGAATCACAAATTTATAATATTCTACACTAGTTCTAAATGCATGTTTTTTTTCAAACAACACGTGTTCACAATGTCTTTTAAACGTTTCTAAACTAATGTTTTTTTTAATTTTTAAACAAACAGGTTGTAATGAAGGACATGTGACCAATTAAGAATTGTATTTAAGCATTTGCTTAGGATTTTTCATGGTTTTGACTTGAGAAAGCCTGGAAGGATCCGGGCGAAAGCGCTCGTCTTTGAATTCTTGCACATTTGTGTCGCTATTTGGAATAAAGAAGATTGTGAACTGCCATTTGAATTATTGTCTCTGCCGGTGGTGTGGATATCTTTTCTTCCTGGTTTTTGGTCCTTCTATTGCATGTTAGGTACATACCAAAGGGGCCATTGTACTCAAATGATAGGTCTGATGAATGTCAAATACAGTGGAACAAAAGCTTCCTTGGACTTAGATGCCATATCTTTGTTTATAAGTTCCACATCATAGAATGATTTTCTTAATTCTGTAGAAACATAATGGTCAAAGGCTAGATTACTGTCTGTGTGTCCGTAAGTCCCTGACTACTGGGTTAACTGTAAGCGGTGTGTTGACAATATGAAAGTTACCATGGGTTGGATGACTCCCCAAAGGATACTATTGTGCATTTCCTGCCATTTAGTTTTAGTCCATGGCTCTGAGACGAGTTGTTTCTGTATCAGCCCTTCATGGAGATCATTTGTGTCAGTGTGAGATTCAGTGACAGCTCCTACTTTGCAATCGTCTGCTAATTTATTCATTCTGAGACCACTGACATTGGCCTTGACTTCAGAGAATTAAATGCCAAAAAGGAGGTGTCCAATGATTGATACATAAGGGATTCAACTTGTGGCTGGCCTCTTTGTTGAGGTGGGCTTCCTAATTCAAACTTCCTGTGACCTGTGTGTGGGGCAGTTGGCTATCCACTGGGCAACATACAAGTTTGTAGGTAACCTCCTGAGTTTGTCAACAATGCCTAAGTGAGGTCTATTGTCAAATGCCTTGGCTAGGTCAACGTAGGCAGTGTGAACCATTTTGCCCTCATCCATTGCTTTGTTGACCTTCAAGAAGTCCACCAGGATGAGTAGGCATGATCTGTCCTTGATGGACATCAGACTGGGTTAAGTGTCAGGAGGTTTACTATCTCACTATTGATCAATATAGTCTTCTACCTTTTTCTTCCTCTTCTCTGTTTATCCCCACTAGCAGCTTACCCTACCCTACCTTGCTGTACACATACTCCACTGAGGTTCCACTCATTTCCACATCTATTCCTAGTATCCAATCTATCACGCGTAATCACAACACATTCCAGACACCCACTTTTCATCACACCACAAACCCACCTTACCATACTGCTCCATGTGCATATCTCACCATCTGTCCTACACTTTTCAATATTACTAGCCTCCAACATTTTCCACTTAAAATAATACGTACTAAAGATGGTCACTATAACCTTTAGTTATTCAGCAATGAGCTTATCAAATGATTGAAACTACTTGCCAACATTTCCTCTAGGATACTGCTTAGTGGTGACATCCACTTAAATCCTGGACCACTCACAGATGACACCAAACCTCCTAGTCACTCTGGTCTCAACACCCCATACACATCCAATCCTAAACAGAAAGAAATCAGACCTATTGCTAATGAACATTAATATTAGAAGTATAGCCAATAAATTAGACATCCTCCATGCCACTCTAGCTGCATACTCCCCAGATATAGTAATAATCACTGAAACATGGCTAAAACTAGGTACAAAAGACAATGAAATACTACCCCCAGGTTACTCCGTGCTATGGGTGGATAGACTCAACAAAAGATGAGGTGGAGTTGCTATCCTCTTTAAAGACCATCTCACTTTAACTTACCTTGACTGCAAAACCCCACAAATTGACAGTGCAGAAATCATCTATACCACACTAACTATAAATTCAAGAAAAACACTTAATATAATTGGCTGCTATATCCCACCTGGAAGTAATGCCCCAGTTATAGAATATCTATTGCACTTGGCAAATAGTACCCCTAGTCAGGAGACATTCATACTGGGTGATTTTAATTTAGACTGGTTTGCATGCAATACAGATCACCCCATCCATCACATAAACTTGGATGGTTTTATACAAACTATTCATGACCATACCCAAACAGATAAAGCAATCAACCTTGGATTGGATATTACTAAATTACTCATTCCAGTCAGGTTGCCTTACTGATGGTCTGAGCCACCCCATACCCACATTTCTTGCACGACAACACATATTCCCACCAAAGCCTACTATGTTTAAACAAGTCAGAAAAAAACATAACTTTAATCTTGACAACTTCCTAGCTGACCTACAAAGGTGCAATTGGACTCAAAAATACCTTGACCTAGATGACGCAGTGAACCACTTCAATAAATCCTTTTTAGATATATTAAATGCAAATGATCCTGTTAGAACCATTGGAGTAAAATCAAACTATACCCCCTAGCTAAGCAGAGACACTAGGGCCCTTCTGAAAACTAGAGATAAAGCCTGGAAAGTATGGCGTGACTAACCCAGTAGTTTCTAAACAACAGTATCCGGAACGTAGAAATAAGGAAAAAAAAAAACAAATAAAATGGGATAAAATAAATTTCTATCATAACATTCAAAACACATATCAAAAAACCCTCAAAAACTCTGGCTGGCTATAAACTCAATCCTTCACCCAGGGAGAATTACAACACCAACCCCAAACATCCACAACAATTCCGATAGCATAGCTACCATTTTTAACAAACATTTTACTGAGTCTATAATTGCCCTTTCCAAGCAACAAACCCCTACTCCTGATACCAAACCAGCCAAGTCTACAACCAGCAATGCTTTGTTCTCTTTCTCCCCAGTTCCTACAGCCACTGTAAAAAAAAAAAAAAAAAAAAAAAAACTCCAGAAACTAAAACCTACTACACTTGCTGTAGATAACTTACCCAGTGAATACCTCAAAATTGCAGCTGAATTTATAGCCTTCCTAGTATCCATCCTTATAAATAGATCCATTCTCGAAAACAAGGGTCCCTCCACTGTGAAATATTTCCCATGTAATCCCACTTCATAAAGGGGGACCTTCTACAGAACTAACAAACTGTCGGCCAGTTGCTATTCTTTCACCTCTTTCTAAGCTACTCAAAAGGTGTATTCATCTCCAGGTCATGAAATTCTTACTAGCTAATAGCCTTCTCTCAAACACTCAGCATGGGTTTCGCCCATCACATAGTACCACTACAGCTCTCTTATCCTTCACTAATACTGTAAACCATCACAGGAATAGCAACTTTTCATCTGCTATCTTTCTAAACGTATCAAAAGCTTTTGATATGGTCTCCCATTCCCAACTAATAGATGTGCCACTGAACGATCCTTCTCACCATCTGCCACAGCATGGTTTCATAACTGTTTATCTGGCCGTTAACAATCTCCATACCTTCCTTTACCCATTGGTTTCCCCCAAGGGGTCTGTCTTGGGCCCTCTCCTTTTTTCTCTCTTTACTAATAATTTACACATAGCTACTCCACATGGTTCTATAATACAGTATGCAGATGATTCAACACCTATCTGTGCTGCCATTTCTCTGTCAGCTCTTCATTCTCAAACACAGGAATCTTTCACTTCTTTTGAAACATGGTTAGCCAATGCCCTTCTAATCCTGAACCCAAACAAAACTAAATTATTACTTTTCTGACCTAACAAAACATCTCATGCCCATCATTTAACAACATAGCCAAAGGCAATACTGTCATCTCCCCGACAACCCATACAAAGCTTTTGGAGTGGAAATGGACAATAACCTAAATTTTGACTTGCATGTCTCCCTAACTATAAAAAAGTCCATAAGAAACTTGAAGTCTATATAGGCACAAAAGGTTCCTGACTACAATGGCAAAAATTACATTAGCACAAACCCATGTGCTCTCCACTCTACTATATGCCTCTCCAATTTTAACTAAGCTAAGGAAACTGATTTATCTTGGCTAGAAGCATGTTACGATAAAATTGCCAAGTTTGCATCTGACTGCCCATATAGAACACATCATTGTACAGCTTTAAGGATACTAGACTGGCTTGAGCTTCCCAACATTATTCCTTATAACCAACTATCTCTAACTCACAAAATTGTAACTCAACCAACCAGAACCCCTGCACTACAAAATCTCATCCTTCTTTACAGTTCCAGCAGACAACTTTGCTCTAACAGTAAGAACTTATTCACCGTCTCCAGGGCCAACAACACTGCAGGAGAATCTTTATTTTCGAACTATATATCTCATATATTGAACTTCCTTCCTAAATCCATTCTCTCAATCTCATCCAATAACCACTTTAAGCCACCACTTAAAGCTTATCTAAAAAATAAGTGGCTATGTTCCTGTACTAACCCCTCATGAATGCTGTGATGCATCACAGGTATACCCCAACAATACCAAACTTCTTCCCTGGTATTTAATCTTTATTCCTATCGACGTGTCTTAACCGTATATCCTGTCACAAGTCATACTTTACAAATAGTACTAGCTATGTTCAAAGCCTAGGTTTTGTTAAGATGTAACACATTTGTATTTTCTTGCATATACTGCATTTTGTTTACTTTATTGATTATTGAAATGCATGCATTAAAATTTACTATTACTCATGGAGCTTTTCTCTCTGGGCCTCCTCTGAAAAAGGACTTGTGTCCAGTCGGACAAATCCAAAGTAGTGCCCTCAAGCAAGGACAACCATAAGGTGTTCTTTAGTTACATCCGTAAGCAAAAATTAAAGGCCCAGGTGTGTGCCAAACTGGTAGTTAATGATGCCACATATACTGAGTCTGTGGACTTAGCGAACCTGTAGGCCATCCAGTTCTGTGAAAACATCATTCCCCTGTCCCTGCCACACGTACCCCATGCCATCCCTGATATCTCTGCCCTACCTTGTATCTCTAAAGAGCAGGTTGTAAATGCTCTCTCTAAGGCCTAAATCACAGCAACTGTGGGTCCCGATAACATCTCAGGTTGCATCCCACATGGGCTCCAAGTAGATTTAGCAACACCATTGGGTACTCTTTACTATCCTAGTTTAAGCACCGTCTTTGTCCCAGCTGAAGGGAAAATGGCCACCATTATTAACTTGCACAAAGATGGTACTTCCACTGACTCCAGGAACTGTAGACCTATTAGCCTGACTAGCCTTCTCTGTAAGGCCATGGAGCAAATCTTCTTGGACCTTATGAACAAAGATGTGTGTAATTTCCAAACAGCCACCCCACTCAGTCTGCAAATGTGAAAGGGAGATCATGCATGTTAAACCTGGTGGACTTCTTTGATACATTCACCAAGGCCCTGGATGAGGGGAAATCTGTGCATACAGCCTGCCTAGACTTTGCCAAGGGTTTTGAAACTAGCCCCCACTCAGGCACTACTGGCAAAGTGACCCAGCTAGGTATCAACCCTTACATCATCCGATGGGTCACTAACTGGCTCACTGATGGAACACATGTAGTAAATCTAAGTGAATCCACCTCCAGCAGCAGACCTGTAATCAGAGGTGTTCAAAAATAATCAGTCCTGAGACTTGTACTGTTTGGAATCTATTTCTCAGAAGTACAAGCAAAAACTAAAGGTCTGTGACTGACAAAGTTGGCTGATGACTGCAACTTGGGAGCCGTTGTTGAATCTCCAAATGATATGAAGATCCTACAAAAGGGTCTTACCCAACAAAAAGGGCCATAAACGGAATGCCTTGTGGAACTCCTATGTTGACAGGAGTGAGGATGATAGCTCCTTTTGCCATCTAGCAGCTTGTTGGTATTTGGTTAGGTAGTTATGGAACCATGCTATGGAACACTGGCTGAGATTTAAGGTGGCTAATTCTGACCGTAGCCTCTGGTGTCAGACTGACAAAGGCCTTTTGAGAGATCTAGAAAGATGGAGGAGACCATTTTATTTTCTGTGTTGATTTATTGTGTTGGTTAAACTGAGGAGGGCGGTTGCGGTGCTGTGGTGGGAGCGAAAGCCATGTTGTGTGTTTGATAAGAGGTTGTTAGACAGAAGATGGTTGAGGAGCTGGGAGTGAATATATTTTTCTAGTATTTTGGAGATTGGTGAAAGAATGGCGATGGGTCTGTAGTTAGTAAGTTCAATAGAGTTGCTGCCTTTATGCAAAGGAGTGATGTAGGAGATTTTCTTGATTGTATGGACATAATTTCCTGTGACAGAGCAGTTGATGAGCCTAGAAAGGAATTGAATCAAAAGTGGCAGAATAATTTTGCTGTGGCCCTTAACCAGTTGAAGCTGCAGAGAGTAGTAGATTCAGCTGATAATTCACAAATTAAGTGTCTTTCATGCAGGCCACTGAATTATTCCTGTCTTTGATTAGTTGATGGCCTAATAAATGTAAATGGCAACAACAGTGTAACTATTTGGGTTTAGTAAGTGAGATGCTCAAAAGCAAAACATTAACACAAATGCAGTTGTTGACATAACTGATCTAACTTATAAAGTCGACCACAAAGTTGAAATAAATTAATTCCCACAGTGTAGTTTACAAAAAATAAATAAATAGATAAATAAAAATTAAAAAAAAGGTAAATGTCAGTCAGTGGCATATTCAGGTTTCTTTCTTTGCCCGGGTACAGCAACTGGCTGGTGGGTGATACCATGCATGCTAACCTGCTCATATCACTTTGAAAGCTTAATATTTCATTGATAATTACCATGTTAATCTAAGAAGATATGTGTATATGTCAGTTTGCAGGCAGTTTCTGATCTGTTAGTCTCTTTCATAGCACACTTGGCTACTTTATGCTGACTCTCTGTCAATGGTATGTGACAAATATATTTACAAAATGTCACTGGAGGCAAAGCCTCACATAAGTACTCTTAATGTCAATATGGTTGCCATTAGTACACACACTGCACCACATATATATATATATATATATATATATATATATATATATATATATATATATATATATATATATATATATTCATAGGTAGGTTCTAGGCTATTTGCCTGAGGGCATTTATAAGCCTAGCCAGTGTGTGTCGGCTTTCGCCACCCCATTGATTAATTAACTGATCCTCTGTCGAGCAGAGCCAATGAATTGATCCCAGGGGTGTATTTTCTGTTACCAATCCACTCGCCAAGGTTTCCCTTGAAAAATGTTAGTGAGGGGCTCTGCCTGATGTAATTTGGAATTTTGTTCCAAAGCATGGGGAGTCTCTGTGACAGAAATCTATCCCTCCAGCTTGTTCTATTTATTGTTGTAGCAAGGTTTAGCTCACTAGAGCACGTGGCTCGCAGTGACTTGGATTTCTTTAGGTGGAGAATGTCCATCAATTCTGAGTTGGACATGGCTTTGTATGTCCTGCAGAGATCACCTCTGAGTAAGTGATATGCCACTGAGTACAGCCAGAGTTTTTTCAGTCGGGCTGCACAGGACATATGTTTGAGACCAGTAATCCTCTTGGTGAGGTGCTTTTCTGGTCTTTACAGCTGTTTGAAGTGTCTTGTGAGGTACATCCCAAATGGGGTAATGTTAAGTTGTCAATCTCGCCTTCATTCTTGCTGGATGGGTTTGGAGCCAATCCTCGGCTCCGACTTGGCACTTTGCTAAGCTCAAGAGTCACTTCCACCAGCGCGAGACAGCCCCATATCCCATGATGCAAGGCGGTGATTACCCAGATCTCGTTTGCCGCTTCGCTCGTGAGGTAACTTTTTACCAGCTCCTGGTAAGTGAATTTTTCTACCTTTTTTTCTGAGACTTTAGTCCACCCCAGTACTTTATATTTATATATATATTACTTTGTTAACTTCCCGATTCACTTAGCCCTATTCCCGTTAGTGTCCCGTTCCCTTTATTCTTATTTTTGCTAGTCGGGCCTTAGGTCTTTACCCCTCCTATATTTTTCCTGTCAGGGTTTGTTTGGGTGCGTCTGTGTGTTTTTTTCCCTGTACTTGGTTTTGTTAATCTAGTTTAATTTTTGGACTGACTGTGTAGTGTGTGTGTGATTAGGTACTCAGTCATGTCTAAAGAGGCTAGGGTCTCAGGCTTCAAGAAGTGTGACTCGTGCTGTCAGAAGATGTCTCTGACAGACGGTCACACTTCTTGTATTTATTGCCTGGGACCTCTACACCTGCAGGACTCCTGTGCTATTTGCCACTCCTTAGCCAGAGAGTCCTGCAGGAACGTAGAAATAAACTTATTCTTAGGAGCTTATTAAAGCCTGAGAGCTCCCCGGCTAAGTCCGGCTCGGGGAAGCCCTCAAAGCCTCCCAAGGCCCAAGCTTCAGTGTCCAAGCCTTCAGCCTTGTCTCCGACTCCCTCAGAGTCGAGATCGGCTCCGGCTGGAGCCGATCCTTCCTTCTCTGAAGGTTCGGTATCGGCACCGATCGGCGCCGATACTCTTGCTTCCATG
Source organism: Protopterus annectens (assembly GCF_019279795.1). Lineage (NCBI taxonomy): Eukaryota > Metazoa > Chordata > Ceratodontiformes > Protopteridae > Protopterus > Protopterus annectens. Next base: position 918,127,948 of record NC_056731.1, on the reverse strand, counting down.
CCTGTGTCTGCTCCGGCTGGAGCCGACACATCTCTGACCCAGCTCGGAGCCGATAAGTTGTCAGCTCCAACTGGAACTGAAGGTTCTTCGGCTCCGATGGCTCTGTCGAGAAAGAGATCCAGATCTCCGTCGCTGGAGTCTATTCATTCGGCTCCGGCCTCTCCCTTACTTTCGGAGAGGAGCCATCGGAGCCGATCTTCAAGGTCTTCCAGACTCTCAGACCATGACTTGGAGAGAGTGGTGAGTAGACTGCTGAAATCACAGGCACTGGCCCAGATGCTTCATAGCCCGTCTCAGCAGACGACCACTATTCCACACCCTCCAGAAATTCCTCCTTCGACTCTCCTTCAGAGCTCGGAGCCGGAGCTTATTGGAACTGTGACTGTTGGTGCTTCAGAGCCGATACCACTCCTTTTGGCTCCGTTATCTTCGACTCCTATCTCCTCCTTGAGACCGTCCTTGGAGGGATCCGGTCGTCGGGCTTCCCTTGTCTGTTCCGAGGGGGCGAGTGGCATCGGACCCTTGTCCGACCCCGTTCTCCCCCTCGGAGCTTCGGCTTTGGTAAGCTCGGCACCGACATCTGCTTCGGAGCCTTCCCTTTCGGTGGGACCGGGATTCCTGTTTCTCGAGCGGAGCTCTCGGTCCTCCCCGGGAGGGGAGCCTTCGAGGTGATGAGGAGTGTCCTAGCCCCCGAGCGGAGTCAACAGTCGGTCCCTTTAGCTCCTCCCTCTTCAGTGCCTGTAGATATCTCTTCCCACTCTCTTGCTCCTGGACCCAGAGATCCAACACCCCAGGTTTCCCCATTGGGAATACCTTCCTCTTCCGAGGTTTCTCCTGATTCTTCAGGGGAACCCCCGCGTAAGAGGACCTGCAAGAGGAAGCATTTAGACTCCCCTGAGTCTACGACATCAGATACCGACTTAGATGAGTCGGAGGGGTCCCCAAGATCCCCCTCTGAGGATGTCTCCTTTTCAGACATTCTTGAACTCCTGAAACAGAGGGGGAACTGGCCCTCCATTAACCCCTCCGAGGATGACTCTGTATACCTGGAGGCTTTTGGATCTCGACCCTCCACCTCCTGGGTGTCTCCGCCTTTTGACCCCCTCATGGATGTGATAGCTCGAAAGGCGTGGGCATCTCCTGATTCTCTGGAACCAGTCCCCAGGAGGCCTTCTAAATTTATCACGGCCCCCACTGAAAAACAGTTTCTCACCACAGGTGTCCCGGTTGATGCCATGGTGGTGGCGGCCGCCACCAAAAAGGAACTTGCAGATCCTTCCGTACCGGTCCATCCTCCTAACAAGGAGTCTAGGACCATGGACAGGTATGGTAAGCAATGTTTTCTTCAGCGACCTTTGCTATGCGTTCACTGAATTATCTATGTCACTTCACCCTGCTTCAAAGAGATATCCTCAAGGAATTGGGTGAGGTGGTACAGGATCCGTCAGCTGCTGGGGCTCAAGAGAAGATTGCCTCTCAGCTGGGAATCCTAAATTCCATAACCAACTCCTCCATGCGGCTCATTTCTTATGCAGCCGATGGAGCGAATAGAGCTGCAGGCACAGGAGTGGCTCTCAGACGTCAGTCCTGGATGCGACTTTGCAATTTTGCAGACCCCTTTAAGGTGTCCTTCACAAACTCTCCCTTCGATGGGACAACTTTGTTTGGACCTCAGGTGAAGGACACTTTGACCAGGTGCAAGCAAGACGGTAAGACTCTTTCTGCCGTAGGAGTCTGTTTCTCCACCCTTTCAAGGCCTTACCCCAAAGGTCAGAAGGGAGGGAAAATGTGGTTCCGAAAATCTCAAGGAGTCACGCCTGACGCACGTGGTCAGTTTACCCCCAGAGGCAGAGGGGGTAATAACAGACGCCGCCCTAGGGGCAGAGGGGGTCCGCAGAACCAGGGCAGTAGAGAGCCTCTTTCTGACCAGCCCTTCCAGCATCCCTGAGGTGTTGCCCGACTGCCCACCCTTGGAGGCAGTCGGGGGGAGATTGTCACTGTACCCAGAAGCCTGGCTTTCCCTTTCTCAAGACAAATGGGTACAGTCGATCATATCCGAGGGTTACAAAATACCTTCGAGAAAGCCCTTCCCTCAAAAAGGATCCCTTCCAGACGTTCCACCCGGTCTAAGGGAAATTGCAAAGCTAGAGGTTTAAAAACTTCTAGAGAAAAGGGCCATCCAGCCAGTTCCAGCAGGCCATTTAGAATCTGGAATCTACTCAAGGTTCTTTTTGGTCCCCAAAAAGACGGGAGACTGGAGATCAATATTAGACCTCAGCAGACTAAACAAGTCTGTCAAAAAGACGAGTTTTCGGATGGTCACACTTCAATCGATTTTGCCCTTTCTGGACAAAGACAACTGGATGTGCTCTATAGACCTTCAGGATGCGTACTATCACATAAAAATCCACAGACGCTCCAGAAGGTTTCTCTGCTTTCGGCTGGGGACCAGTCATTTTCAATTCAGAGCCCTGCTCTTTGGTCTCGCCACAGCCCCCAGAGTGTTCACCAAATGCATGGCAGTGGTCACGGCTCACCTGAGACGTCAGGGATTCCAGGTGTTTCCATCTGACGACTGGCTCCTCACAGCCACCACCAGGCATCAACTTCTCCAGGCCAGGGATTACATTCTACGTCTCTACAGCCAGTTAGGGATTTCTGTCAACTTCGAAAAGTCTTCCTTATCGCCTTGCCAATCTATTACCTTTATAGGCTCAGATCTAGACACTACTCGGATGTCAGCAAATCTAACAAATCAAAGAATCCTGGATATCCAAAATCATGTTCGGATCATCCTATTCAGCAAAAAGGTACAAGCCAGGTTGGTCCTGAAAGTGTTAGGCCTAATGGCAGCTGCCATCACACTTCTTCCTCTGGCCTGCTTTTACATGCGTCTCCTACAGTGGATGTTGTTTACCCAATGGTCCTTCCAGCAGTTGCCCATGCGTCACAAGATCCTTGTCACACAGATCTGCAAGAGCCACCTATCCTGTTGGATTTCTTCCCCCCTAGTCCATCAGGGCAGACCATTTGTCCCCCCGGCCCCGGTAGCCACGGTCACTTCAGATGCCTCCCTGATCGGGTGGGGGGGGGCATTATCAGGGCAGGATACCACTTGCATATAAATGTCCTAGAGATGAGAGCAGTGCTTTTAGCGTTGCAAGCCCTCAACGACTTTCTTCCTTTAGGAACTATCGCAGTTCACACGGACAACATGTCCGTAGTATGGTATATCAACAAACAGGGCGGGACCAAGTCCTATCCTCTGTGTCGAGAAGCTCTCAGACTTTGGCAATGGGCGATCTCCTCTCAGCGGTTTCTGATAGCAACGCATATCCCCGGGAAAACCAACATCATAGCGGACAGGTTGAGCAGAGCTATACTCATACCTCACGAGTGGTCTCTCAATCTATAGCGGAAGAGATTTTTCAGAAGTGGGGCCCTCCTTGCTGCGACCTTTTTGCTACACCCCAAAACAGCAAATGCCCAGACTTCTTCTCTCTTTCCACTTCCAGGCCATCCCCCCAGAGACGCTCTAACCCAGGATTGGCCCCGGGGACTTCTTTATGCTTTTCTCCCTTTTCCGTTGATTCCTCAAGTGCTTCAGAAAGCTACCGACTTGAGAGCCAAGCTGATTCTCATTGCTCCTTACTGGCCTCGACAAATTTGGTTCCCGTTCCTTCATCGACATCTCTTAGTGCAGCCTTGGCATCTGGACCCAGTTCCAGATCTTCTGACCCACCAGTCGGGTCAACTCCACTGGTCCATTCGTTCCCTCAACCTCACTGCTTGGTTGCTCCACTTCCTTTCTTAGCCAGGCTTCCTATGATCTCTAATCCCATTAGGGATATCATAGTAGCTTCTCTAAAGCCCTCTACCAGAAGGATTTACTCTAGCAAATGGCAACATTTTTCCTTTTGGGCAAGGTCTAAGAACATAGATCCCTTTACTGCCCCTCTTCAGTCAGTTTTGGACTTCCTAGCTGAAATTTTTCACTCTGGTTCTTCTTCTTCCACAGTTAAAGTCCAGCTGGCAGCAATCTCGAATTTTCATGTCAGATTTGCAGACCAGAACATTATGTCTCTCAAACTTTGCAAAGCCTTTCTCAGAGGGATCTTCCTACTTAAACCCCCTGTTAGGGATCTTCCACCGCAGTGGGATCTAAATTTAGTGCTGGCATCCTAAATACTTCCCCCTTTTGAACCGGCTGCTACATGCTCATTAAAATTTCTCTCTTGGAAGACACTCTTTCTAGTCGCTATTACTTCGGCTAGAAGGGTGTCTGAACTTCATGCTCTCTGTGTTCGTCCCCCTTACTTGGTCTTCCACAAGGATAGAGTATCTTTGAGAACTAATCCGTCTTTTTTGCCCAAGGTTGCTTCTAAGACAAATTTAAACCAATCTATTGATCTTCCAGTATTTTTTCCCAGTTATTCTGACAGGGCGGAACAAAAATTGCATTGCCTAGATGTTCATCGCCAACTCGGATATTACTTGGACAGATCAAAGCAATCTAGAAAGTCTGACCAGCTTTTTCTTTCTTATGCTGAAAATAAGAAAGGTCTCCCTGTTTCTAAGGTGACCTTATCCAGATGGCTGTCTTCCACTATTTCTTACATTTATCAGCTTAGGGGCAAACAGCTGATCTCAACACCAAAAGCACATTCTACCAGAGGCCTAGCCACATCTACAGCCTTTCAGGCTAGACTACCCTTAGACACTATTTGTGCAGCAGCCACTTGGGCCACTCCTCATACCTTCGTCTCACATTACAAATGGGATTTGGCCTCCAGGGACAGGGCGAGTTTTGGTTCCACAGTTCAAGAGTCTGTTCCATTGAGCCACCCAGGATAGAGGTGCTAGGGACGCGGTCCCATCCAGCAAGAATGAAGGCGAGATTGACAACTTCACATTTAGAAGTTATGTACCTACCATAACGTTCCATGTTAGTTGTCTTCTCTCGCCTTCTTTCTTGCGTCCCTCCCTCCTGTCCCCCTAGCCTGGACAGACCTTGAACTATCCTCTTCTCTGGGAGATTTCTCCCTTGGACACCAGTTAGCTCTGCACTTAGTTACCTGGGTTCCCCTTACAGTTTTTTCTCAGGTTAGTTGTTCTTCTTCCCTTGGGGGAAGATGGTAGTTATTTTTTTTCCTCTAGCTACCAAACGAGATCTGGGTAATCACTGCCTTGCATCATGGGATATGGGGCTGCCTCGAGCTGGTGGAAGTGACTCTTGAGCTTAGCAAGTGCCGAGTTGGAGCCGAGGATTGGCTCCGAACCCATCCAGCAAGAAAGAAGGCGAGAGAAGACAACTAACATGGAATGTTATGGTAGGTACATAACTTCTAATTGTACTCTATGATTGGTCTAATGAGTGATGAGTAGAGGGGCACTATAACCTCTTTATTTCTCGATGTAAACCCTTTAGTAATTATAAGGATTTCCTAACTACTTTGGTAATATGATTGTCAAAGGAGAGATTACTATCTACCTGGGTCCCCAGATCTCTTATTACTTTTTCTGTTTTAAGGGGGGCAGCCACCTATGTGATAATTTGTGGGTGTTTTGTTTTTCCCAAATGGGACGACTTTGCATTTTTTTGTATTTAGCTTGAGGCCATGACTTTGACACCAGGTGTCCGTCTCAGTAAGGCCCTTTTGGAGGATATCCTTGTCAGCCGGAGAGTCAATTATGGCTCCCAGTTTGCAGTCATCGGCGAATGTGGTTAGCCATAGTCCTCCTCTGTTTGCCTGTACTTCTGAGAAGTATATGCTGAACAGTAAGGGTCCCAGGACCGAGCCTTGCGGGACACCACTTGTGACTGGTTTAGAGATGGACCTGGAGCCCGCTATTCTTACCGTGCGAGTTCTGTCTGTAAGCCAGTTGGCAACCCATCTCGTGACTTAGGGGTTTATGTTCAGGCTGGTGAGTTTTTCTGTAATACCTGAGTGATGAATGGTGTTGAAAGCCTTGGCGAGGTCATGGTAGGCTGTGTGAACCACCTTTCCCTCGTCTATGGCCTTGGTGACTGTCTCGAAGAAGTCAGTCAGGTTTAGTAGGCATGATCTGCCCTTAACAAAGCCGAACTGGGTCGGGTCAAGTGTTTGGAGGTTCCCAATGTCTTTGTTAAGGAGTTCCATGATGATATGCTCCATAGCCTTGCAGACCAGGCTAGTCAGGCTTATAGGGCGATAGTCACCAGGGTCAGTTGTGGCCCCTCCTTTGTGGAGAGGAATCACCATTGCTGTGCACCATTCTATGGGCATGTAGCTTGTGGAGAGGCTGAGGGTGAACAGCGTGTTTAGGTGGGGGGTTAGTTCGTTCTGTAGTTCGTTCTGTAGTCCGTGCAAGACGCAGCCTGGGACACCATCTGGTCCCATTGACTCTGTGCTTTTGGCTTTTGAAAGGGCTGTTTTCACCTGTGCATCTGTGATTTTTGGGACACTACACTTTTCCGGTATTATTGTGGGCCCTTTTGGAGGTGAGAGGAGGGTGAAGTTTGCATTGAATCTGTCTGCCAGGATGTTGGCAATATCAGTAGGTTCAGTATATTTTGTACTAATTCAGTGCATATCTGCAAGTTGCCACTTAGATTCTTAACATAGCTAAAGAAGGCTTTGTGGTTAGCTTTTGAATCCTTGGCTATTTTTCTTTCCAAGTTAGCCTTGGAAGATTTCATGAGGGATCTCAGTTTCTTACTGATACTGATCAGGGATGTCTTTCCTTCTTAGGATTTGATTTTTTTCTGAACTAGTTTCCTCCTTCTGTTGTATAGCCTGTTTATTGCAGGGGTCCACCAAACTGGTTTCCTTCTCTTAGAGGAGTGAGTCTTGGTGTTGCTAGGGATGGCACGATCCATGCATCCTTGTAGGTGCTCATAGAGTGCATTTGTAAAGGTTTCTGTATGTTGGGCAGCATTATCCTTTAGCGTGGGGGCTGTGAAACATGCCACGTCTGTCTTAAGTAAGGTGAAGTTTGCTTTAGAAAAGTTTTTTACTGTGGTTTCCTTAGTTTGGGGGGGGGGTGGACATCCAGAGTGATTACTTTATGGTCTGATCTAACAAGTGACAGGTTGACCTTCAGTGTGGAACACCTGTTACCCATGTTGGTGATGACCAGGTCCAATATGTTTTCACCTCTGGTAGGGGAGTTTACCAGCTGATCCAGAGCGTTTGAGTTGATGAATTCCAGGAAGCGCTGGGCCTGGAAATTTGTACTGGAGTAGTTTTCCCAGTGGATGATAGGGTAATTGAAATCACCCAATATCAGGGTGTTTGGTAGGACCTTCATGTTTTCCAGTGTCTCCAGAAAGGTGGAGTGGTGGTCCTGGGTTATGGAGGGTGATCTGTAGGAGGCCACAATTTGCATTGTAGATTTGCTCGATGTTAGTTGCACATGGATGATCTCAGAGGTGGTATGCTGCACCACTAACCTGAAGGTGGTGTAGGTATCCTTGATGAATATGGATACACCCCCTCCTTCTGTGTTTCGGTCTGTGTTCTGTGGCTGAAACGTGTGGTATGAGTTGTAGCCCGGTAGTGCTGGGGTGCTCTCTGGAGCCTTGAACTAGGTTTCAGTTACTGCACAGATGTCACCGTTCTCCATACTGATGAGTGCTTCTAGTTTGTGCATTTTGAGATTTGAACTCTTGGCATTGAGTGGCATAACCCTCAGTTTTTTGTTAATTGTGCTGTTTACGGAGGAGGGTTTGACTTTTGAGCCTTGCCTAAAAAAGGCATTATGGGGGCAGCAAGAGCCTTGGCCAGGATTCGAAAGCCTTGGGGGTGACAGGTGCAAGGCGTCTCTTGCAAAGCAACGCGGCTTGTCGAGCATGTCATCCCAGGCTGACAGACACTGGATCCCCTTTGAATAACACCAGAAGCTTAGCCAATTGTTGAAATTGATAATTTTTTCTTTATACTGAGGTATCATTCTTGGTGAGGGCAGGATGCTACTCACGGTCAGGGTCATACCAGCCTGGGCTACATGATCAGAGAGCTCTTCCATGTCTCTTTTCATGTAGTCCAGGGAGTTCAGTCTCTGGTCATTCACGCCAACATGAACATTGACAGAGTCATGTTTGTACTTGTTCTGGAGTGACCTGAGTGCTTGTGTGATGTGGCATATTCTGGCCCACGACAGGCAGCTAACAGTGACCTTCTGCTTGTCCAGCCTAGTGAGTGGGACGTCAGTGTGCCTGACTATAGAGTCACCTATTACTAATGTGTTAGGTTTGTTATTTCGCCTTAAGGGCAGTGATTGTGTGGCACACTGATTTTGTGTTTTATGTGTTGTCTGGTTAGTGACGGGAAGTGCAGGTTGTTTGGTTGTCTGCTTTGGAGGTCTCTGATGCTTTTGCAGGTTTTTATTTAGAGCCTCCGAGTATGATTTTGTGTATTTATGTGTATGTTTTGCCAATGCTGTTTTAGTAGGTCTGTGTGCGGCTGGAGATGTGGTGCAAGTGTTAACCTTCTCCTCTTGACTGTCTTTTCCAATCTTGTGTGGAGACGGCTTAGCTTCAAGTTTGGCTGTATAATTGCATCTCTCGTATATGTTAGTGTTTTGTGGTAGGAGGAGAGGGTTGTCTATGTATATGAGGCAGTTGTAACATTGCCTCAGGATACTCTGATTCACCAGCTGGACTGGAGAGTGCACCTGAAGTTGCCCTTTGGTCATGCCTGAATAGTAGGGTGAGCTGCTTAGTCGCTTGGTTGGTGAGGGGTGAATAAAGAGCCTTGCCCTGCTGGACAATTAATGTCAGGGTATATTAGTGCTTGCTATTAGGTCTGAGCAAGTGCTGGGTTGTAAGAGGCTTTTTGAGTGCTTAGGTTGAGAGTTAGACTAGTTTCAAGGGAAAAACTGAAGAGGAGACTTAGTGGAGCCGGGAATAATTTAACTGTAGCTAACCGGCACTGCCCGGTGCGCAAAACCGTGCAAATGTGTTTTTTATAGTAGGGAAATGAAAGAGAGAGAAATTAGCCCATAATGGCCAACAAACTACTAACTTCTGGGCTGGAACCACTCCTCCAAGGACAGATGAGGTTGCTCAAAGGTCCCCTCTCTCACAGGTGAGCAGAGAAGTTTCCTTCTATCCAAGTAAGGTATGGGCAACTCGGAAACTAGTATAACAGCCCTGAATTCAGCACTAGCCTGAAAACTGGACTATACTAGCTTAGAAAGGCAGGAAACGAGGAATTTTTTTGTTCTTTTTTTGGGGTTTTTTTGAAAAGATAAGGCAAAAACAGTAAAAAATACACTTAAAACTGCTTTAAACGACTACAAACGATCAGAAAAAGCTATTGCACTTTAGTGTGTAGCCTACAACAGTTAAATTATTTAAACAAAAAACTTTTTAAAAGTGCAGGCAGTCAAATAATTACAATATGTGAAAAAAACAAGTTTTTAAATTACAATAAACGCTGGAAAATCTGCGTTTAGGCGGAAAATAGTTAAGTACAGCAAGAAAGTACAGAAAACTGATACTTAATCACTCCAACGTCTCTCTCCTAAGCTAGAAGGCTTGTATCAGTTTAAGGCTTTCTAATGCTACCCAGTAGGTTAGTTACAGGAAAGATGGGAAACAAGTGCAGATGTGGTCTTTTAAACCAGAATGTTGAAAGAGACGGACAGACTGTCCAAATGGTCACTAAACTACAGTTTCTGGACCAAGAACCTCTCCTCTCATGGTAGACAGGCTACCTAGTGCTTACCACTCCCACTGATCAGCTAGAAGGCTTTCTTCCAACACAGAAAAGCTTGTGGGGCTCAGAATTTTACCAACAGTCCTGGATACAGCAACTCTGTATCTGGACTAGGCTAGTTGCAGGAA